>NW_027192400.1:0-92336 GCF_041956645.1 Rasamsonia byssochlamydoides | reverse complement strand
CGCACGAAGTGTTCTTATCCACCGACGAAGCAGCAAACAAGATCATGGGTTTGACGTCCGGCCATGGCGTAGACGGCATGCAAAGCTCTCGCGGCCGCGGGGACGCATCGTGCTGGTTGGCATGCAGGGTGGCACACTGACGGTGGGATGGGGCCTCATCGCCACCGGTTGCGAGTTCGCTATCTCGCTGGGTAGCACTAGGCAGGATCTGCGCGAATGCTGCTATCTGGCGGCTCAAGGACGGCTCCGTATTGATGCACAGAGGTTCCGGTTCGATCAGATCCAGGAGGCGTACGATCTTCTCAGGGAGGGTAAGTTGGAGGGCAGAGCGGTGATTGTCCTGGACTAGTCGCACTCAAGAAAGGCAGAAACTGAGTGCTTTTTCTTTGTTTTTAATTAAAACACAAGAAGATTCGACTGAATGAAGCGTAAGGGTTTGATTTGAATGAATCAAGTCCTCATTCCATCTTTCTTTTCTTTCATACAGAACCAGATTACAGTACTGTTACAAAAGATGAATAATAGCTCGGATCCATTTCTACAGCTTATAACTTACGTGTATCTAGGCTTTCATTGATTTGAGGGGTAAAAATACCCCTTTTGAAAAGAAAGAATGAAAGAAAGAAACAGAGCACCCTAGCTTGCCGGATATATTATCGTAAATATTTTTTTATATTATTCTTATTATTAGGAGCTACCTACCGGGGTTAAGAGAGAAAGGCAAAAAGAAATGGAAGAAGAGAAGAAGATTCCTAACACAGTATTGTCAGTTGCACCAGCTAGATGTATGTATATATGCATGTATAGGTATGCATATACAAAGACTGGCTGATCGCTGATTACTGACTTCAGAATCATTCACGATATATTACATATTCCATAATAGCTCTATATTATACGGCCGTTATATAGCTATATAGCTCTTCTAAGGTATTCTATATAGGTTTAGCACTGCACATATATACAAGAAGAACATATATATGGATAAAAAGTTTCATCGCCATTGTTCTTGTCTGGCAAAAACAAAAAAAAAAGGGAGAAGAAGAAGAAGAAGAGAGAAGGAATCAAAAGGAAGGAACCATGCATGCTGGAGCATAATCATCCTTTCTTCTCAAAACAGACAATTAAAAACCCCTCAGGGGCACTCTACAGAACTGAAACCTGTTTCGATGTGATTGATTTCTGCATGCGCATCAGGTATATACTGATTAGATGGGGAGGTATGTGAGATAGGTAGGTAGGTAGGTAAGTAGGTAGGTATCCCTCCTTCCTTTCGTTCTCATATCCATCGAGAGGCCGACTACCTACTACCGACAATGTTTTTTACTTCGTACAGTAAGTACATACTCCTTGGGAATGAATGCATCTAGCACATCATTACTATTGTTATTGGAAAGTAACATTTGAGCCTCATTAGCATAAATAAAAGATATTCATTTACTTGATGAATAGACGACTGAGCATCATTGAAAGCTCTGCTTCAAGATATACGGCTTCCGCGATTCCAGGTCGAGGATCATCTCGCCGAACAAGCCGTTGACCCACGCGAACCTGTATCAAAATTATTAACGTTAGCACGTGAGAAGAGAAGAGAAGAAACAGAGTCTATTAAATATATGTACATACCAAGGCCTCGTGTAGTCGGCCTGATTGTACGAGTTGATACTTTCGTGGAGAAGACCTACACTCCGTCAGAATGACTCTTACTGGTATTGTTACTGTTGTTGCTGAAGGAGACTTACCAAGCCCATCGGTACTGCTCACCAGCAGCTTAAGATTACTCGTGATCTCATCGTCATCATCGCTCGTGAAGATCCGCATGATGACCGCCATCGGCCAGACGTAGCCCGGGCCGGTGTGCACACTGCCAATGCCGGTAATCACAGGCCCTTCCATAAAGTAGGGGTCGTCCTCACTGAGCAAGACCTTGCGGGTCGCTTGGTAGACGCTGTCCTGCGCGTCCACGTAGCCGAAAAACGGCGCGCTCAGCAGGCTGGGGATGTTCGCGTCGTCCATGATGGTCCGCGACCCGTACCCATCGACCTCAAAGGCGTAGATGCCCTCCTGGCCCACCGATGTAATCCCCCACTTTGAAATGGCTTGCCGGATCTCACTAGCAAAGCTCTGCATTTCATTGGCCAAGTCTGTCTGCCCCAGGTCGGCGGCGATCAAGGATGCGGATTGCAGATACCGCGCAAACATCATGTTGGCCGGGATGAATCCCTGATAGATCGTGGCGTCGTCGGATGGTCGGAAAGCAGACCGCACTAGTCCGGTTCCGCTCTTGAATGGATTCCCGATTCCGTTGTTGTCGAGCGTGTCTTCGTTGTCTGTCGTCAGCCGCGAGAAGCTGTACGGACTGACGTTCACGCTTCCATTGCTGGAGTACGTTCCGATCTGCATCGCCCTGGTCTCGTTGAGGATGGCTCGCACCGTGTCCAGCCATTGGTACTTGCCAAAAAACGCGGCATCTTTCGTGGTGTTGTAGTAGTCGCTCGACACTTCTAGATAGGCGGCCAACGAGTCCAGTTCGTATTTGCACTCGAAGACCGAGAGATTGCTGTATGGCGGGAAGACGGTGTCACCGTTGGCTGCCCCGTTCACTGACGGTGGGAGACCGGACTCTTTTGGTGGTTGGAAAGCCTGGCAGAAGGGGTTCGCGAGGATGTAGCGCGATTGAAGATTAATCACACCGCGGTATAGAGAAGCAAGGGAGTTGCTCGATGAGTTGGCCGTCAGGACGGGCAGGTATGATTGCAATTGATTCGCCGAGTCTCGCAACCACATGGCGTCGCTGAAAAGTCAGCAATGGCTCGTATCTATACACTAAGGGTACGAACATATCTCCAGTAATGAGGAAACAGAGCTCCTCGTCCGTCCCATCAGCGTAGCCTCTCCATTTGATGGTCGTGTCCAGCGTATTCGGCCAGCTGTTCTCAAACAGGCGGAACAGATCCGGGTCCGCGATGACCCCTTTCATGCGCGAGATGGTCTGCTCGACCTCTGGCGAGGTAAAGGTCCTGCACTCCGGTGGCGGACGCATTGAAGACAAATTGTACCGCCCGGTTGAGAATGGCGCGTGGGGCGTTGAAGCATAGGTCGTGTAGTCGCTGGGACAGGAAACATTGCTGTCAGCAGCCCATGCCGCTGCGGCAGATAGGATCAGACTGAGGGCGAGCATCTTGTCTGGCGATCCTTGGTATTGCCCAAGAAATCGAAAGTTGCTTGACAGAGTGCTCCCCGGAGGGAAGCCAGGGTTAATATGGTGACAACCGACGACCGACGACCATCTCTCTCCACTTAAACAAAGTCAAATAAAAACAATAGCAACAAGCGGGGTAGCGTCACACAGGCTGGAGACGGCTCTTAATAGCATCCCATCGTCGGAATGCGACCTATCCTTGTCTGGGTAGGCTTGAAGAACAGTTGAAAAAGAGAGACAGAAAGAGACAACACGCTAGCAATGTATTAATTTCAATAATCCCCCATCCAATTCGAAAACTTCAACGCACTTGCAGACACTTTTCATCCAACTTGAATAGTTGCTCAGCAGCTTTGAGCTTTGGCCGAGATAGAAACAGTGGGCCCAAGCGTTCCTGGGGTTTCCACCATCCCCGCGCGCCACGTTACATCGTCGAAGTTTAGACACTAGCGACCAAATTAATTTGTACTAGGGGACTTTTTCCACCTATCGGCATGGAAGTTTCCGAAAATCAGAGGGCAGATAATAGCATTGTGAAGAGATAAAGATTCATAACCTTCTTTCAGTTTAAGGTTGATGCGGGGTGCCAGGGGTAGCCACCCGCTAAGGTTGGATAAGGAATTAAGAAGCAGTAAATCAAGGAGATTGCTAGGTGAACAAAGACATAAAAAATAAAGAAAGAGAGAGAGCACATTCATTGTTTTCAGCGGCTAGATGCAGCAGCGTGTTGTCAAATGTGTCTATGGATTTCACATCGTCGTACCTGTATTTATTTCTGATATGGGCGAGAAGAGTGTTAGCATTGTTGCAGAGGCAAATGCTGCAGCAAACGCTGTTGCTGTTTGTCCGTGCGGGGCAGGTTTGTCAGACCATGCATGGTCTTTGCGAGATCCAGGAACTTGAGCAAGTCATCATTCCCGAAATCGCATCCCCGTGGGCAACCCATCGAGTCTTTCTCGTTGATATAACCGGCCATGGCATGTGAACCAAAAGCGCCTCCCTGTGGCCCTTTGTGGCTGCTAGGTGTAATGGAGCCTCCCCGAACTTCGTTTCCCATTGCCTGAGCTTGGTAAGATAATGACAGCTGTGCAGCTCTGTTCTGTCTTCTTGAGCGGCATAATGATCGACTGCTTCGCTGGCGCGAGCTCCAATGCATCATCATCCCATTATGACAGTCCAGTGGAGAGTGGTTCGCCCTGTCGAATCGAAAAAGTGATCCATATCACTGAGGTTTCTGAAAATGCATAGAACAACCTGACAGGCAGCATTTATTAACGGACTTTCTTGTATTCGAACTTGATCAATCCTGATCTTCGGCGCTCTAGAAGCTTTTCGGTCGCTGTGACCTTTCTCCAGTAGATGGCAAGTATTGGTGAAGTTCGGTCTAGGCTATCCTGACAGTTGATATACAGTTCTGGTCGAGCCAGAAACATGACCGAAGTCCTCTCAGCGGTATCCTCAATTTGGAACACAGAAGCATGGAGAGCTGTCGTCCCTTCTCGACCACTGGCATCGATATCCAATCCTGGTTTTGTAGCAATTCGCGAATTCCCACAACACCCCCGTCCCTCACTAGACAGATTAGAAATGTCTGACCAGTACGATCTCGGGCGTTGATGTCGGCACCTAGTCAAAGGAAGTCGAAATTGGCACGACTGGTTCCCAATCCGCCATAATAGCCGATATGTGCTCCGACATATGTCTCGTTAATGCTGTAACTTTCTTGGACTGAGCTCCTCACAGAGCCTTGAATCTGTGCCGGATTGCCGGGAAAATGGGAGGACAGTCAGCATCCACGATGGTGCAGGTTCCGTGACCTCGAAAGCGCAAGATCCAACGATAAAGAACTCTCTCCACAACTAGTTTGAAAGGATTCCAGACTTCAATGTTGTCGTCTCGGTGTTGTATATGTTCTGCCCAATAGGACCTTGCATGGTCGAGGAACACATATCGTTCCAACAGATAGGCATCAAGTCTGTCCATTCGCCTTCCGGCTCTCGTAAATCTCTCCGTCCCAAATAGAGTCTTCTAGTCTCAGACATGTCAGGCAGAGTCAACTTCTTCTATCTCGACGTGGAATATGATGCGGATCTGCTCATTTACCGACATGATCTCGCGCGTCTGCAGTATACAGTCCTTGAATGATTGGTGAAATACAGTGATTCTCCCTGCTCGATCAACCTTGATCAAGCGTGGACACGCGTGCCTGAGAAATGCTCACATTGACAGCATGACATCAATATCCTTGGACGTAAGTGTTTTCTCTCGGAGGGCTAGTGCCAGAGATTTCCGTAATGGAAAAAGGCCGCTTTGGAGTAACAATCCAGTGGAATACATGCAATAGTTCCTGCTGAAGCCGTTATCCACGGAAGAAATATATGATGATAAAGGGCATCCAGCCCTGGAGGCAGCCGCTGCAGTTCCGAAAGATTTTCACAAAGGATGCTTTTTGTCCAGGACCAGACCACATCTTTAGAATGAGCCCATGCAAGGGAAGCCCAGAGAAACATGCTGTAGACAGGAGTGACGAGCTCGTTCAAAATCGTATTTGTCAGCTCCTCGTTGAATGAATTCTCAGATGCGCAGTCTCGAACAGCATCTTCCAGTAGAAAGGATATGTCGTTCCTGTTTTTCGTAGAGTCGTCGAGGTTCTACTCCCCTGAAAACAGTTCTTTCTCAATGCGAAAAGATCTTTGCATGCCGAAGGTCTGGCTTTAGCATCCTGGGGGAGGTATTATTTTGAGAGTTCCTCGAAATATTATTTTTGAAATGAAGTCGCTCACCCCTCCCCATAGTGGAATGTTCGTAACTACTGCACTATGGAGTCTCACTTCGTCGAAGACTTTCTCAAATAGAGGTCAGCGACAGAACCTAACAGTCGTAATATCACTGCCTCCGTCTCCTTTTATAATATCTGGGCCTTTTTGACGCCCTTGAAACCATTCTCATATTCCGGGACGGCGAGTTCTGTTCACAGGGGTCAAGGATGAGTCCAAAGAAAGACCGGGTAGAGGTAACCCAGGAACGGACGTCGTCTTATCGATAAGGCGCATCTTTATCGCCGGAATTGGGATGAAAGACAAAATCTCACACCTCGCAAGGTAGAGAAATGAATTGCTGCATATTGGTGTGAAGTATGACACACTCAAGAAATCGAGTGTATACTGACGAGTTGAAAAACGGCGCTGTTCGATGAATTGCTAGATGAGGGTATGCTCTCAGTCTTCAATTGCAAATCCAAAGCCTTTGACGGACAGGGACTTGGAACCTAGGTAAGGTAGGCTGCGTAAAGGAAATCTACATAGGTACATTGCTGGCTGGACAATTCCGAGGTATATTTTCGTTGTCACCAACAGTGTGGTCGATGATATTCGTTTGCCTAAATCTGTAAATGCTGGAATGTCAATATGGTTCATTTCGAGCGATTTTTTTTTTGGCAATTTCCCATTCCTGGGACCAACAGAGTAGTGTGCAACTTACAGGCATTGTAATCAATCTACTTCCCAGCCGAGAAACTGCTGTGCTAGACAATCACTCGCATTAGTTTATTGTTCCAGCCTGATGCTTACGCTGATGAGGCATGCCATCAGCTGGGTTTTCGGCTAATAAATAATTCGTCCATCGGAAAACGCCGGTCTCGACGTTGGTCCAGGGTCGATCGTTTGGATGTAGGTGCTCTGACAGGATGGTTCTGTTGGCGCAGTCACAGCTTGCTGGTTGCCCTACAAGGGTGTTGGATAGCAAGGAGGCAGTGCTCAGCCACAGACCAGTCCGTCGATGTCCATTCCGATTATGTCATGTGCAGTCCTTCCTGAGGCTCTGCAGGTAATTGCTTTCCCCTCTTCCTTCCGGCTGTACTCTTGCCAAGCGACTCGCCACGAACGGAGTCTGGAGGGCAATTAAGCTCTCGCGATGAAACAGGGGGAGAGACGGTCATAGCGCAGTTCTGAATGGATGTTTTCCCTGGAAACCCTCCATCGTTGCGTTAACCTTCTACGATTCGAGCCAGCCACGTCACGGGTCATGATCTTGGTTCCGTTTCAGGTCGCCGGAATAGAGATAATATAACTACTGTATTGATGCCAGACGGAGCCGACAATCCCTGCTGCCGATCGAACTGTTGAAGTTCCTGGATTGATTAATATTGTCAGGATACCTACGTCGAAGGAGCGGTCAGCGCTGACTGACGTAACGCGGCTCTGCTGTGGTTCCAGACCCTCTCCCATGGTCGTGCCTTCCATTTCTGTGCACTCTGTAGTTGCTTGATGCTTCCTTCCCTGACATTTTCGTGGTTAAGGTGGAATAGGTAATTGCGCTTGATCGATTGCTCCAAGGTTGGATCTTAAGAAGACTCCTTCCAGTGGAGAACTCAGAGCTTTGGGAATTCCCCACATTACCCGACCATGGCTGTCTTAGGGATCGGGATGATCTATATAAATTGTTTGCCATTCAGGACAAGATTCTTCTTGCGATGAGGCTCTGCAACGAACACGTCTCTGGTTGAACACGATTGGTCTTGAAGCCTCCAACCGCTTCACCAATACTAATCACACCAATACTCGATCGCAATCCACGTCGCCTCACTTACAACAACCTTTTACCCTTCACGCACGGCTGGCCTCGTTGTCTCGAAACCGGTCGAGATTTCTCGGTTCCTCGACCCCACAGACTTGGAGGCATACAATGTTCCTATGCCTTCAGGTACCGATGCTGGCCTGGCGAACCACGCAACTGCGTATTTTACCAACCCATCGCTTGCCCCGGCTCCCGCACCCGGGCGTGATGTTCCCGTCAGTTAGTTAAAATAGGGACTCGAATCCCCCAACTTTTCAATCTCATCCACCTCCCGCTCTTTCTTTTGTTCCTTCCGTACCGTCTCCCGCAGTGAGACTGGTCGACACCATCCGCATCCTCTCCTCGTAGGTAGACGCCTGACCGTGCTCGTCGGGGTCTCACTGCATCTGCCCCCTCCCGCCTGGACCAGTATATTTTATTAATCTTCTCTTTGTCGGCTCGGGTGGTTGACATTCATCCTTCTTTGATAAGACGTCAACCGGCTGCCTCTGCTTCTCCCCTCCTTGCTATCTATTTAGTACCGTATTTATTGTTAGCCCCTCTTGCGGGGGAGGATCGCCATGGACCCGACCGATCCTCGCTATGCATATCCCCGCCGGAATATGAATATCAATATCCCTCTTCTCCAGATTCACCCGGCCTCCAACTCGGAAACAGACCCTACGCCCACGGTACGATCCCATCAAGACTCTTTGTTGCTTTTCTAATCTCCGCAGACCTATATTGCCCCGCCTTCCTCCGCCTGCTCCCTCTTGTCCCCGTCGACCCAGACCAGCTCCGACCTGCATCTGGATCTGCCAGACTCCTCGCTGTTTGCCAGCACCGTCACGAATCATGACTCCTCTACCTTTATCTGGAACGACCCTCCCTCTCATCCCGTATCTCCCACCGTCGAAGACGAACCGCTCTCCCGCGATGCCACCTTCTTCCTCCCTTATGCCGCCTCGTCCCACGTTCCTAGTGCCTCGAATCTGAACTACGATGATGAATTAAGTCTGGTTACCTCGTTGCTGGAGTCTCCGCAGGCCATCTTTGACCTGTGTATCAGGCGCCTGCGTCGTCAATTTGAGGACCACCGCGATCAGAGGTCATTTGCCCGGGAGCTCTTGGAATTCGTCATGGCCCGGGACCCGCTCCTTGTTCCCCTTCCCGAGATCCCGGTCTCGAACGGGAATCGTTCGAGGAGCTTGGTCGACGCCCCATCCCCTTCCCACAGTACAAGGAGCCACGGACCGCACCTGTATGTTTGCGTGCTCTGCCCAGAAAGAGAAAGAACGGAAGTCACGTCGCGGGGCTCATTAAAGCGGCACGTCTCCGACCACCATAGGGCCAAGTCGGAGTTTCGATGCCCGTTTCGGGGATGCAACTGGAAGAAAAACAGGAGGGACAAATTGCGGGATCATCTCCGACGGCACGGCTATATTCATTTGAGCAAAGCAGAAATCTCCCAGCTGGAGTTTCCTCTGCCCGTGCCAACTGTGTGTGAAGTCTGTTCAAGGAATCCGCCCTTCCAATCTTGGGACGAATGGTTCGAGTGCATCGAGAGTCACTGTCGCCGAGAACCACCGCAGCCTGGTTCCGTCAGTGAACCGCCTGACGGGCAGGGTGGCAACGGAACTGGAGGCACCGGGTTTTCCAATGGAGGTTTCTTTCCTGGCGCGCCTGGGGCTGGTGGAGGATTTCTTAATCCGGGGGGCAGCAGTGGCATAACTTTCATGGGCAATGGGGGAGGCTATCAACAATACTGGCCCGGCACTGGTCACAATGCGTCCATTTTCGTAGCACCCGAAAGCTCGTGTGAGAGAAATTTAATTCGAGGCAAGCGTCTCCTGGGTTTCGCAGATACCGGTGCTTCCCGTCAGCAGATTTCAACTCCATGCACCGACACTGCATCGGATTCGTCACAGAGCTCGACAGATTCGAGAGACGGTCCTTTTTCAGTTCTTGACCGACGTATCGGTGACGACGGGCACATAACCGAGAGCAAAGACGTCCCTAGGCCACCGCCGGTTGATAGCCAAGATGGCACGCCACAGAAATGCCGACGGTGTGGCCATGTGTCTACATCGTGCCCTGATTGTCCAGCAGATGGAGGACCAGCCGAATGGTGCCATAAATGCAAGGACAACGTGACTCTACCAGTCTCATCCCGGTTATTTAACTTCATCGGAAACTATGGCCGGTATCAAGATTTGGCATGCAACGGCGTCTCCGACCGCACGAATATGCGATATGAGATCGGTTACGAAACCATTGCCTCTGGTCGTTTCGACCTCTCACGTCCAACGGTTCGGATGGGCTACATCGAGCATCAATCGTCTAGTCTCATTTCTCCAAAGTTTGAACTCGGTTCTGTTGGCTCTCTGAAGTCTCCGTCGTCGTCGACAGAGAAGAGGAAAGATCAAACTGGGGTGATATCGAAGACGCCCTTTCCAACTTCAGCAGGAATTGCGCTGCTCGACCAGAACACTCTGATCTGCTCCGTTCTGCAGTTGAAAATCGTCTTTGGCATCATCGTCAGTTTGGTCTCAATCACAAGTGGCCTTCCGACGGACGGCAAAGGATGGTCGTCAGTTACTTGCTTTCTCAAGTCTTGTGGCCTCGATCTTTCAACTGCGAATGAAACAACCTATCTTGAGCGGGGCGAGTCTGGAACCATATCATCCGGACAGGTCTGTTTCCAGGCTTCGGGTTTGTCTACCAAAGGTAAGTCTCAGGGCTTTCCCTTGAATCGAATGCTCGATCCAGGTGCTAAGTTGATACCCAGAGTCGCCCAAGACCTTCGTCGATGCTCTAACGGTCTGCCAAAAGACACTTGGCCTGATCCATCAGAATCCTCCCGCTAGTAGGCAGTTTACGACGCAGCATATACAACGTTTCTGTCTCGATGCCATTCAAGTCGAGCTGACGACGTCGTTATCTCCGACGGAGATACGGCCTCAGCAGTGCCGCCGGAAGAGGCTGTCCGCGTCGTGGACCCGGTTACGTGCTGTGGTATTTTTTTTATCGCTGCAGACGGCCGTTGCACCGCGGACTAAAGGAGAGCACAAGCCCAAAGCAGAAGAACACTGTCCCGATAATCTGGAGCATGCTTCTGGTACGGATGTGTCTACCTGGTGCATGAATCCGTTTGGACCATTCTTCAAGCAGACAGGCATCGTCGGGGATCTGTTTCGCGACGTCAGATCGATGTCGAGGCTGATTGACATGCAGCGTTCTCCGGGTATTTTCACCTTCCTGAGGAATCTGGTGACCAAGATGTCGGATACCAGATCGTCTCCGCCCTGTGGAGAGGCTGGTGCTGGTGCTCTGGACGAGCTATATCCGATTTTACTCGACGTGTTCAGTTCCATCGCCTCGCATTAGGCTGTGGAAGAGCAAGATATGGATCGGCCGGCAGGGGTCAGATGTCTTGTTCAAATATCAACATCTTGGCCTTCTTATCCGTTTGCCTCTGAAAGAAAAGAAAGAAAGAAAGGAAAAAGACCGGGCTGATCAGCGCTACTCTACAACCAATTCACCGTTCATGTGACCACGATTGATTTCATGCCATCTTCTCGAACATACTCTTCATTCCACGAGACATGCATGACCTGATATCATCTTTGCTTTTCTCTGTTATGGCGTTGCAGCGTTAGAATCGGATTTGAGATCGACAACTCGATACCACCATGAAACCGATCATCACGCTGTGAGTAAGTCAGCCTCAGGCCTCAGTCACTGGCCTCTCAGTGTGTCTGTGTCCAAACTGAGTTTCCTCCAACCTGAATGATTTCACGGTGAGTTTAGTTTATATTCCTGGTATCTTTCCTCCTCCTCCTCCTCCTCATCATCATCACAAGGTCCCAATTTACAGTTATTTACAGTTAGTTAGTTCATTATTTTCCATTTCCTTCTCTGGGTCGCGGCGTTCGTTTGTTTGCTTTTTGCTTGATTTATTTATTTGTTTGGTCGTTGGGTATTTGGTATTGGGCATTTATTTTCTTGGATATCTTGGATATTTTTTTTATGTTAGGATGAGAGATGAGATGAGATGATCACTGTGAAGACCACCTCCTTTTTTTTTTTCTTTTTGTGCGATCTAACCATCAGATCTTAATTATTATGGCCTGTCTGTCTATGTGGAATGGGTTGCTGTCCCTGTTCCTGTTCACGGCCCTCTCGAATCTGAATTACTACGACTTTCATACATTCTTGCATTTTTCTTTTCTTTCTGTTTCCGTTTCTTTCTTTGTTTCTTTGTTCCATACGACTTCCTCCCCCCTTTTTTTTGTTTCCTTTTTCTCCCGTGGTTCTCTTGGTGCTTCTTCTTCCTCTAGGAATTGGTTTACAATGGACAACGGAACGGTTGAACAGTTGTTTGCTTTATGTGTACGTATGTATGTATGGGCTCTTCCTCTTCTTGATTTCTCGAAATGATAATGAAAATGTCGATGACAACAGCACCAGCACCAGCACCAGCAATTCATATCATGAATTGAATAGGAATGACATGGCATGACAATGACATGTCTTTCTGTCTAAACCTCTGTATTTGAAATTAAAAGCAAAAAAGGAAAGAAAAAGGAAAAGAAAAAAGAAAAGAAAAAAGAAAAGAAAAAAGAAAAGAAAAGAAAAGAAAAGAAATCCTGTATGTGATATCATACCCAACAATACAAACACCAACACCAGGAATAATAATTCAAGAAAAAAAATAACGAAATCAGGTATGGTATTGTATGACAGTGCTCGCTCGCTCTCTAGAGAGATATAGATATAGATATAGATGGGTATACAGACAGATATATACAGCCAAGAAGGAAAGAAAGATAGAAAGAAATGTCTCTCACAAATCATAAGGAAGAAAAACAGGATTGGGTATTTAGGGCTGTAAAAAATCAGATTCGAGGAAGGAAGCAAGATGGGAGTATCGTCGGTTTTTTGACATAATATTAGTAGGGATGAGGATGAGCATGAGCATAATGGATTAGGTCGGCCAGTTAATCTTCAAGAGTGCGTCGAGTCACTTCAGTTGGATTGAATTAATTTGAATTGATTTGTCTTGAACCGATCTGATGTTGTTTCTTTCTTCTTCTGTCGCTCGCGCACCGCGAAGATCAGGGAATTTTTTTTAAAAAAAATCGGCCCCAGCACCGACGAGACGAGCTCATTCCCCTTCTCGCCTGGTCCCGTTGATAGGGACGTTGTCAAGCAGCCGGGTGTCTCTCTTAGATCTTTTGTTATGATCCGAGAGAAGGAATCAGAACGAGGTTTCACACTACACCCCCTCATCCACCGGTTTGCTAGACGGCGTGTTCTCCGCCAGTCGCTCCGCGAACCAGGTCTTCAGCGCTTGAGCCGTCTGGATTTGAGCCCGCTGTTTCCTGCCGAACAGCGACCGGTCCACGATCGGTGAGACGTGGCCTTCGTCCTGGCCGATGAAGAAGGTTAGGTTGGGGAACATGGACTGTACAGTCAGTCAGTCGGCAGCCAGTCAGCCAGTTGGTTACATTTGAAAGAGAAATAAGGCTTTTGAAAGAGAAAAACGTATGCTGCCTACCTGAACTTTCTCGGCAAACTCGTCGATCCCGCTCAGGAGGATCTCATCCGATCCCGCCAGGATCAGGAACTCGCGCACGCGGACGCCCTTCCACCACTCGGCCGGCGCGACGGACGGCTCGTTCCAGCCATCTGGCTCCCTGCCATTGAGGTATGCCTGCGCCCACGCCAGCTCGGACTTTTTGGACAGGCAGTCCTTGTATCGGTTCGTCTTCTCGGACGGCCGGTCGAAGTTGAAATCTACCCACGGTCCGAGACAGAAAATCCCACCGAGGTAATCATCTCCCGCGGAGAGATCCTGCATAGCCCCCTTATCCTCGTCGGCCTGGTCGTCGGCGAGAATCTCGGGGTGAGGATGGTGGGACACGTGCAAGAGGACGGCCAGGGCGACGTTTGCGCCGGCCGAATCGCCGCCTAGGAAGACGTTTCCGGGCGGAAAATGTGCTTCCCGGATGACGTACCGCAATGCCTCGACACATTGCTTGAGCTGGGTCGGATAGGTGGCGTGGGGTGTCAATGTATAGGAAACAAAGAACACGGCGAGGTCGTGTCCGGCGGCATGCAGGCTGTCGATGAGATCCCAGCAGAAATCGAAATAGAGATCGTTGGCGCTGAGTGCGAAGCCGCCTCCTTCGCAGTTGTTAGATGTTAGAAATAAATAATCAACAGACAGATCTGACGTACCGTGATAGTAGACAAGCACGTTTTTGGCCGTCTTGTCCCCCAGCCAGTGCCCCATGCCACCGTACTTGGGCAGGCGGACCGTGTCTGGCGGAAACTTTTTCTTCTTCGCAAAGGCCTCATAGGTTTGATGCGTGGGGGGAAGCAGATGCCTGAGGAGTCAGCCAGAATCATTCAATTTGAATTCAACAGACGTACTGGTACTGCCGGTCGGTCAAGGTATCGTTCAAGTGCCTGACCATGGCATGCGCCAGATGGACGCGGTAGTGCTTGGCGCCTTTCTGGCCGCGAAAGAGGCCTTTAGTGCCATGGACGAGCAGTGTACTGGCGGCGGAGGCGAGCAGAGTCGAGTAGAGGCAGGCTTTCTCTGTAAAAGACAGATGGGGAGGGTAGTCCACTATCATGACTGTGGTCACCGTGAAGCTGACAGATCAGATGATACAGAGGCACATCGACTAGTTGGGATGGATCAGGATCGTGCTTCAACTTGTTGTCGATATTGTTGTTAATTTGCGAGCATACCGATGCGCCGTATAATCGTATCAGTAATCGGATTACAGTCAGACTGTCTCTGTCCAGCAAGAATCTCGTCTCAATGAATGAATGAATGAATGAATGCATTAGGACAAGAACTTGGGATCAATTCAGGCCAAGCGATTCAGAATAGATGGAAGGTGGAGGCTGAATATAATAATAATGCGATTCCTCAGGCCACGCAAGACCGCGAGGCTGGGCAACCTTCCAAGCCAGTCGTCCCTGCAGCCGCTCGCTAGCCGATCGCCATGCCTTTCCGATTCGTCAGAGGACACGAGGAGCGAAAGAAGAGAAGAAGAAATCAAAAGAATGGAGTCAGACAGGTGCTTGGCCTGGGCCAGCGATTGGCAACCTGGCCAGGTCAAGCTTTTTTAAGCAGTTGACTGCGGGCTGATGGCGACGGCTGACTTGATGGGGGCCAAATATTGATCATGAACCCGAGTGGGGTTGGACTGTGTATTCTATTTGCTGTTATTATTAGTTATCCGTAAGCTAATTAATTATTAGGCAGGCAGGAGGAAACTAATTAAGTAATAGGAGTTAAATGATTAGAAAAAACTTCAAGACAGCCTTATGCACAGTCCATCCATCCACTTTCAATGATCTGCTCATAAAGCCATACTATCTCTACTCTCTCTCCAAGGCATAACCCAATAACCCATTAATCAAACTACAACCGTCATCTTCGAACACAGCGCAATCCCGTACCACACCGTAGCCACCACGGCGATGGCATTGAGATGGATCGACATGGCATGGTTGCGCGAGAAGTTGCGATTGGCGCGTTGCGTCGTCTCGTCGGCGCTGCCTGTAGTCATCAATCAGGCACTAGTTTAGAGTAATGAATTGCACGATATTGACTCAGAACAATTGTTAGGTCCTCTCACCCTGAACACTCCTCTTCCTCGCCCTCTCGATCACCGCCTCCGTCGTCCGCGGCCCGTACACAAGCCAATTCAGCGTCCCTGCCAGCAAGACGACGACCAGGGGAACAGCATCCCTCTGATTCTGAAGCCGATACAACGAGGGCGGTCTCGTCGCAGCCGTAAGAACGGCCAGACCGACCTGACAGCGGAAGTAGACCGGGAAGAGGCGCTTTTGCAGGGCGACAAATTCGCGGGGGGGCAGAGACCGGAAGCAGACTTTGGTGTTGATGAACGACTGAAGATAGCCATCTTATTAGTTTAAACAGCGTTCTTTCGAACTAGTCAAGTAATTGGAAAACATAGGACCATGGGCTAGGTATTCAGTCAGGTCTAACTAAGTCAGGTCGTCGCACCTGATACAACTCTGTCCCGAGCAGGGTTCCGTACGAGAGGAGATGATAGGGTAGTAAGCTAGTCGTGGCCTGGAGAAGGGATGTGATTGGGATTCAAAGTGATCCGATAGCTATATAAGTAACAATGATCTCTCGTAGATCAAGTACGTCCTATCAAATGAGAAGGTACGTACATACTATCCATGTAGTGACAATAAATCTCAGGGAGAAAAAAAAAGAAAGACAGAGAGGTTATTCAATTAATCAAGCTTGGATAAAAATTTCTCTTCTCGTCAACGAAGTACCGTACTGTATATAAGGAAAAGTTATCTTGAAAGTAATAAGTAATGTGGTTGCCTACCTACCTGCAATTAGGTATCTATTAATACCAACCATGCCTTAGATCGGCATCAATTTGTACCGAGGCCGAATGATAATAAATAATAGTCTTTTTTTTTTCATCTTAGCTTGAAAAAAAAAAAGATGAATAATGGTTTGCTGTTGCCGTTGCTATTGCCGTTGCTTTCTGAGATTGGACCGATGAAGCAGTGTTATATGAATTATGTTAACAATATTACGTTGTAGGTGGAATTAGCAATTAAGGAATCAGCTGTGCTATAAAATGAAGAGTTCTTTTTTTTTTCTAGCTTGCCACTTTCGATAAAGAAGATTATAAATAGAGGACTGGCCGATCAAGTATTCTTTCCCTGCCTACTACCCATCTGAAGGCAACTTACAGAAGGCGCCAGAAAAATGACATTCACACATGACGGCATATTGATACATACACGTCGATGACAAAGAGAATGAAAGAGAAGATCGAAGAGACTAGGCTAAGCCACATTATACAATACTGAAGGTAGGATGCCAATATCTAACCTCGTAAATGCAATGGCACTTTACAAGAGCCGAAGAAAAAGAAAAGGAAAAAAAAAACACCTCCGCAATAGGCGCCTTCTCATTCATACACTACATCAACATGGAACAGTCACCCACGTGGTAACCACCGTCACACCGATCTCAGTCGGCTGCGGAGAAAACACCTCCAGCGAAGTCACCGGTCCGGTAGAAGAAGCCGCAGCCGGCTTGGGCGTCGGAACGTGGTCGATCGTCACAGGGTTGGAGTAGCCTGAGATCCAGCCAATAGTCTTAGGCACGGTTCCCGGTTTTGTGTAGCGAGGGTGGCCAGGAGAAGAGGGACTGATGGTGATGTTGGTGCTGGGGGAGGAGGAGTTTCTTGGAAGGCCGGTGTTGCTCACCGTGGCATAGTCGGTCAACGACCAGTCGGTCGGCAGCGCCGGGCAGGCCGAGGGTGTCGGCGTCGGCGTCGGCGTCGGCGTCGGCGTGCTGGAGACACAGCTGGCAGGGTTGAGCGGCGGCGACACGAAGAATTTGCTGCTCTGCGCGTAGATAACGTAGACGTTGGTGCCGTTAATGGCGTTGATCTGGTAGCCCCAGCTGGGGTTGGTGTCGCAGGGAATCTGGACATTGTAGGACAGGTCTGCAGTGGGCACGTTCAAGGCCAGAGGCACGTAGGACGGCGGCCAGTTGACGAAGTTGACGAGATAGATGCTGAAGGTGTCGGGGTCGGTATCGACCGTGGACCACTGCACCAGCGTGGACTCGCCAGCAGGGTGCGTGCTGTTGGCTGTAGGAGCCAGGATCTGAATGGCAGATGCCAAAGAGGCGCAGAGGCCAAGGAGAGGAAGAAGCGTGCGCATGTTGACTCGGATGATGATGTAGACGATTCTTGCCTCGAATGTGGATGTTGCTAGCAGAGTACCGTCAATGTCTCTTAGAAACGAAAGTAATAAATGAGCGAGTGACTTGTAACGAGCGACAGCAGCAGCAGCAGCAGCAGCAGCAAAGTAAGGAGCGACTGGAGAACGATCTGGCAGGACCTCCCTCAGATCAGATCAGATCAGGAAAGCGGGAATCAGAAGCAGAGTGTGGGGAAGACCCTGTCTATATGTATTTAGCCAGTGGCCAGCCCATGGCTGTTTCTGCCACATTATCTTAGCGTAAGCCGTACCCTAAGATAGTGAAGTCGTATCACGAAGTCGCCATGGCCCCGCAAGTAGTTAACTGCACCCACTTGCTGACAGTATTATTGAATTTATTGTATACACGACTTTCATATGGGAGGGTTATGCAACGCAACCCAATAATGGCTCCAATGCCAGAATACTCCGTATACAAAGTTGATTCCCGTTGTTCTGGACTCCTACTCCGCACGACTCGACAATAATGTCAAGTGAACTCCAAGACCTGCCAGGGGCAACGCTAATCGCAGTCTGACTCGCCAATTCGCTGTGTTGCAACCTGCCAAGTTGAGGTAAACCATAAAAGGGAGGCCAAGAGCATCACCAGCCAATGTTAGCCTAGAAGATTAGAATAGCATTTCCCGTCGAAATTTCCATGTTTGCTAGCTGCTGAACACTTAATAATCCGTTCAGCCGCAATTCAAGATGCAACACCGCAAACAGGCTGGCTCTTGGGAAAAAAATAAATTAATTGACAGTGTCTTGGCCTAACATTATTAATGTTAGACGAGAGGAGTCGACTCAATAGTTGTCAGCGCCTAGGAGTTCTAGGCCATAGCCAAGCAAATACCCGGAACACAGGAAGAAGACTGAAGCTGATCTGCCATAGTATTTGATTTTTAGGTTTGAAATCAGCCTGTTTTTCTTATTATCTTGATCGTTTCTAATCACCGTCGTTCCTTCATGTCATAGCATTTAAACTTTCGTCTTTCTTCGTCGACAAATGGATGAGATGACACGGACACAACGCAACAGGGCTAGATCTAATATTCTTGCCCAAAATAAATAAATAGATTAAATATACGAGAGAGAGTTGGCTCAATCAATAATCACTAATTAGGCAATCACCCGTTCGTTCCAATCGTGGTACGAAAGTATATACTTCGTACCAGCCTAGAAATTCATTAACTTTCCCCCTTTAATGATGTCTCGTCTGATTCACGTCATCTCATCATGGGATGTAATGTAACCTTCGTAAGCAGGGATAAGATAGACAACCTGACAAATAATAGCGACTGATGGAGGGGCTTACTGTTGGGTGTCTGACGGTGCCTGACATCTCTTGTCAGTTTTAACTGGTAGCCAACAAGTTACTAACTAGGTGGAAATTAGAGTAATCAGGCCTCCAAGGGAGCCTAGCCTGGCCCATTACAGTAGGTATGTAACATGTCATCAGGAGACTCGAGCACGTGGTTAGGGAGCCAAGAGTTTGTCAAACTGGTTAGATGGAACTTAGACCTGGGGTGGCAGGGTCATTGTGAAGTCGCAACGGCGCATGACACCGGATCCTTCACAGCGATGTTGATAAGATTGAATTCAATAATCAATAATCAATAATCATTGCGTCGAGCCCGAGCTGATTCAAAAAAAAAAAAGCAGATTTTAATCTAATATCCTAACCTAGGTATTCTACTGAGTACATACATGTGCACGAGTTGGTCAGCGGTCAGAGAGCAAATCATTCCGTTACACATGAAAATAATTAAAAAAAATAATAATATGTCTAGATAGGGAATACTGATTGTAGCAACTATCACAACTAATAAAGGAGAGGAGGAAGCAAGATTTAAATAAAAAAAAAATGAGAAGAGGAAAAGAGAAGAAAAAGAAAGACAGAAAGATAAATATAAATAGGCAAAAAGACAAAAAAAAGGACAGACAGGTGCAGGTCCAGACAGAAGCACAGACCCAACCACCAGTCCAAGTCCAATTGTTTATTCACCAAAATGATGAAGTGGTGAAGGAAGTTGGAAGAGGATATGAGGATGTGAGAGGATGTGATCAGGTGCGCAATATCTTCAATCAATCAATCTTCAAGGGCGGAAATGGAAAATCGATGAAGCTCCAATCGAAAGGGGAAAAGAGGGAAAAAAATAAAAAAGAGAGAGAGGGAGAGAGAAGAGAAGAGGAAGATAGTAAAAAATATTTATGACATTTAGAGCCAGCCAGCCAGCAAAAGCAAGCAAGGAAGCACTAGACTCAAGTCAAGTCCAGATTCAAGGCACCAGATTAATTCTATTCCATGCCATTCTCTCAACGCGAGTGTCAAAAATGTCAATCGATTGATTACAAGATAAAATAAATAAAAAGCCCTTTTCCTTTTCCCAAAGACTGTAGTAGTAGCAGTAGTAGCAGTATAATAGCACAGGGAACATACATAATAACTAGGAGGAAATAAAACGAAATAAGACGAAATAAGACGAGACGAGACGAGACGAGACGAAGCAAAGCAAATCACAGCAAAACAAAGCATTTGATTTGTCTAATACACAGTACACCCCAGGAAACCCAATAAAACCAAATAAAAAACGGGAAAATACGCAACCGGTAAGAAAGACGTTTTGAGAGCCCCTGAAAGAAGATAAAAAGTAAAGAAGAAAAAAAAAAGGAAATCAATCATTTTCGCTGGTGTGATGCGGCGGTTCACTCTTGTCGAGTCCGTTTGGCACCGTGTGGGTTCCAGGAACCATCACCAACCTGGTTCTGCGGGAAGAAGCCAGTGTTGAAATTGGGGTTCTGGAAACCGCCTTGACCTGCCCAGTCGTTAGTCATCGTATCTCCTTGCTGCTTCTGCCAGGGAGGTTCATAGTTCATACCCTGCATGCCCATGTTCCCCATCATCGGATTCATCCCCCCGCCCATGTTCATCCCCATTCCGCCCATCGGGCCCATCCCCGGCATGCCCATCATATTCGGGGCCATGCCGCCACGGCCACGCATCCCGCCTGGTCCGCCACGCATCCCGCCGCCCATCATGTTGCCGCGATTGTTGAAGCCGCCGTAGTTCTGCATCCCGCCCATCGGTCCGCCTTGGAAGCCTCCGCCCATGGGGCCGCCCTGGAAACCTCCCATCGGACCTGAGAAGTTGCGGTTGTTGTTGAATCCGCCCATGTTGTTACCCATTCCACCGCGGTTGAATCCCCCGCGACCGCCACGGAAGCCTCCGCCCATATTGTTCATGCCAAAGTTCATGTTCTGGTTCGCAGGCGCGTTAAATCCTTGAGCCCTCTGGCGGTCATCCTTGCGCGCCGGAGCATCCTTGGGCAGCGTGCGGAAGGGGTTCTGATGAGGGTTGGTGTAGTTGACGTTGTGTTTTCTCCCAGTCTGGCCGGTTGCGCTGAAGGACTCGATCTTATGTTTGACTGCTGTCGCGGCTTGAAGGGTTGTAAACTCCACGAATGCTTGTCTACCATCATATCAGTAAAATCTGAGAAAACAAGTCAATGATCTGGAATCTTACCCCTTGCTCTTCCCATTCACCTTGTGCTCGCTGAAGGTTACGTCCTTCAACTCCGCCTCACAGCCAGCCTGCTTAACCCAGCCACGAATATCATCATCGGTAGTCCACCAAAACAGGTCGGAGATGAACAGGGCAGTGGTTGCATCAGGGTCCGTGGGACGATCCTCAGCCATCTCTTTGCGTTTCTGGCCTTGCTGGGGGGTCTGGCTAGGAGCAGTTGTGTCTTGGGTGGCGGTCTCTGCATGGGCAGCCTCGTCATGACCGTTCGCCGTGTTCCCAGTCTCATTACTGTAATGGGCATCCGCCGCGCTGCTATCCTGGATTCCATTTGCAGCATTCTCAGGGGCATCCAGGATCAGCTCCGGCTCATCCTTGTTGTAGTCTTCTCCGTGCTCATTGGCATTGTAACCACCTCCATCTCCATAGATATCAATATCAAAGTTATCGTCGGCTTCGGCCATCGTGGTTGATTATGAGTGGGACGGAAGTCAAGTCACAGTGATTGATTTTGAATTTGTGTTATGCACAGGCTTTTTCCCTTATCTTTTCTTTTCCTTTTCGATGAATCAAAAAGAGTACATGTCTGTCAATCAGGGAGATTCATTAGTACCAGAGGAACATGGGTAAGACATGTGTGAGCCCTGAAGCAGTGCAAGTCATAATTGCTGTAATTGTTCACGTCAAGCGAATCCATGTCATGTACACGGAAAGGAAACAGAAGAAAGACAAGAAGATACGTACAAGCTGGACCAAAGGCAAAGGTCTCAAAAAGAACAGTTAGTGACCACCTGTCCAACGACTTGCACAGCTCTGGAGGAAGATTGATGCCTGACCACCCTTTATGGCAAGTACAGGTAGGTAGGGCTAGGAAAAGTTATTCCACAAGATGCGGCGCCGCTCGAGTGGCCAGAGACAGGACAAGACAGCAGTCTTCAGATGGAAGACAACAGAACGAGCAACAAGTCAGTAGAAAACCAGGTTTCCGAAAACCGATCCACCGGCGGGGTACAGGAGCTCAACCAGTTCAGTTCTAATGCCCCGATTTGCAGTAAGTGATCCCGAAGGATTGGCAAGGGAGAGGATTCAGTAAAAGGAAAGAGAAAGGAAACCAAAGCTGGAGAGAAAAATTATCCACTCGCTCGGCGTCCTGCCAGAGACCTCCTCAGGAGAAAGATACCTAGTGAAGGAACTGAGGCAGCAAGCGCAGTCGAGATGGAGGTTGATTTGAAAGGGAAGGTGAGCTGGACTCGAGTCGGGAGTGACGGTGACGGTGACGAGCTGTGGAGCAGAGCGCAGACCCGGCCACCCGGAGCTGTCGCAACATTTCTCCGGGAGCCGCCCCTATCCCCGAAAGGGTAATTCTCCAGAAGGCCAGCTCGCCTTTAAGATTCCCCCGTGCGCAATCACTTATCGCCAGCTATCCTGTCTCTCTCTTGGAAACATTCTTCCTTTAATTTCTTCTCCAATCCTTCCTTTACTACATCCATCACCATGTCGGAAACACTGCAGGAGCTGGCCGATATCCCCAAGGACTTTGTCCGGGACGGCATGCAGTTTATCAACAGATGCACCAAGCGTAAGTACGATCCAGATATCCCAGTTGTGTTGTCGCCGGTACTCTGCTGGGACCCTGACCTGGTTCCAATGCCGCGCGCTTGCCATTGTTGTGTATGTTAGCTAACTCGACTTGTTCTCAGCCGACAAGCGTGAATTCATCAAGATCAGCCAGGCCGTCGGCATGGGATTCCTCATCATGGTAAGAGTCATCCTCTGTCAATCTCAACAATGCCAGCGCAGGTTACTGACTGGATCATAATAGGGCGCCATTGGCTACTTCATCAAGCTGAGTGAGTATCCCCGAACCGTCGATCCTCCAGGCACCCTATCTTGACGATCAAAATACCCATCTACTCGAGCACGAGAATACAATCTACACGTTTCGCATGTCGCACATTCGTACATGAATCATAGCTAACTCGCATCATCGCAGTACATATCCCCGTCAACAACATTCTAGTCGGTGGAGCATGACATGACCTCAGACACGACGGTGGGCGAGAAGAGGAGAGGAGAGAGCAGATCACGGATGCTTCGATTTATTCGGTGGAGACCACTCTGTCCAGTGCATGCTTCGCAAATTTACGAGGTTCGGCGGTGACAAAGTTAGCAATTGACTGGTTGATCGGGAGGGGAGACACACTATCTATGCACTGATGAAGGAAAAGTCCCGAACGCATGTCTAATACTGGTGTTTACCGGAAAAACTGGGAAGAGCGAGAACCTGCCAGGGAGTTGGTCATTTAATTTTCTATTTTATTTATTTACTTGTTTACGTGTTCGCTTTGTTATTGTTACTGTACAGCTACGTTAAATGAATATCTTTTGATCGGATTTGAGTGAGTCAACTCCCTTGGTCATTATTGATATCAAGCAAATTCCCAGAGAACAGAAATCAAAATCATCGAAACCCAAAAAATCGTCAAGGTCGTTAGTTGGTGCAGTGCAGTGCAGTGCATCGTTGAAATGAAATGAAAAAAAAATGTATGTACACAGTACATACATACAATACAAAACATGCGTAGCGAAAATTGTCCATATTCCGTCAGCAACAACAATTAAAAGCAAAAGAGTTCCAACTGAGGTATCGTCGCTGCATCGTTCCGTTCCTTCTTAAATATCCAGTCTACAGACAAGAGACGACACGACATCGATCCACGACATCGATCCAATTCAAATCACAGCCTTTCGGCAAGTCCACCTACCAATCGTCATAGCCACGGTTCTCATACATCGCTTCGTCATCCCGATCAACTCCCTCCCTTGGGTTCCGGTTATAATACCGCCGAATGTCGTCACGGAACCGGTTGAACTCGTGTGAGTACTCGAGTTTGTTGTTGTAGCTCATGCCCATGGGCGGATCGCCTTCGTCTTCCGAGGCTGAGTCGGTCCATGTGTGCACGGTACATGTCCCTGTCGACATGCCCCAGCCGTTCCAGGATGTGGCTGAGAAAGTCAGTTTCTCTAGTTTCTATGTGATTATAGCTTGCTAGTGTGGAGAGATTTGTGCTTACCAGCCAACACCGGCGCATTGGGGTGCCAACTCGCGTCGCGGACACAGGTCCTCCACCGCTTGTCGCCACCTCTCATTTCGTATGCAGTGGTGAAAAGATCCACGTCCTGTGGTCGCGAATTGCGGGTGGCGTTTTCAACGTCAATGGTCCCCGCAAGTGTCGCGTCCAGGTTGTAAATGTAGACCTTTCCATCCTCGCTACCGCTATACACATACCGCGAATTAGTGCTCCCGGGAGGCGAGAAATGGCAACGAATCAGTGTCTTGAGCACTCGGTGCCCCCGGAATGTCACAACTGAGCAGTCGTGGGGATGAGGTTGATAGTCTTCCTCTGAATATGACATGAATCGGTAGTCGAAGCCGGTCGTATACCGGCTCGGATCGATCTTGTCGAATTCGGCCGTAGTCATCATCTTTCGCAGGTCCCAGAGCTTCATCAGCTGGTCCTTGCCATTGGACAGCACGTAGCGGCCGTCCCCCTTGCTGTCAACATAGGTCAAGCCTTCCGTGTGGCCCATGAAGACTCCGGCCTCTCGGCCATCGCCCATCGAGCGTCGGTCCCACACTCGTAAGGTGGTGTCATCGGAGCCCGAGTAGAGGATGTGTGGAGACGACGAATCGCCAAAACAGACGGCGTTCACATCGTCGTCGTGGTTTTGAAGTCGGAGGATAGACTGTCGTGTCTCAATGTCATAGACAATTACAGACCGGTCTGACGTGCCGGCAACAATCTCTCGGCCATCTCCCGAGAATCGAAGAGACCATATCTGAGAAGAGTCGTCAGTAGGAGAACCACACTCCGCGAGACGCAACAGCACATACTCCAAAGTGCGAATTCCCGTATCCGCCTGCCCTCCGCCTCATGTTGGAGAAATCGAGGAGAATGGGGTCGGAGTGATCGTTGGGATCCGTCGGTGCGAGACAGACCAGGTGTCGAATGGAGCTGTAGGCCAGATATTTATTGTCTGGGCTCAAGGTCGCATCCGTGATGGTCCATTGACCGAAGGGATAGTTGACCGTCTTGTAGTACTTCCACTCAAACGGATTCGATGTGTCATACATTCGAACTCGAAAGTCCTGCGAACAACAGAAAAAGAAGTTACCATCATCGGAAAACTGTCCCGAATAGCACCTCGAGTCGAAGTGAATGATCTTGTCGGGGGTAGAACTTGGGATCATGTCCTGTCGAAAATGACCGTTAGCATCGGTCGTCCAGCAACCTGTGGGAACCGGTGTCCATACCTGAAATACCGACCGAACATCCCTTTTCTGAGCGCCCACCGTCCCAATGCCCAATTCACGCCACATCAACTTTGTAGCCAGCCTCTTCTTGCGCTGCTTAAGTTCATCCACATAGTGGGGGTTACTGCCATACAAGCCAGACCCCATCAATTCCGTACCAACATCGCTGGGAACTTTGGGGAAGACGTCTTCTGCTGGCCGGTCCCGCCGACGTCTCCGAACCCGAACTCGGTATCCTCCATAATGCAGCCCATACTCCTCATCGTTATCGTCGTCGTCGTCGTAGTCGTCAGCGGTTAGAGTGCCGCTGAGCATCCCATGACTCTGTAGGATTCGTCGAAGGCTATTTGCTCCGAGGAACTGGATGATCTGCGCGGACGTGACTAGAAATGAGTCAGCAAGAAATCACTATCAAAGTATTCGTCCTGTCCTTACCTCTCGTCACCCGAGGTCTGGCCCCCTGACCTTCTCCTGCGTGCTCGGTGTCTGAAGGCTCCATCGTGAACTCGACCTGAAAGTCGCCTATGCCTGATTCATCTGCCGAAAGTCAGTCAGAGGAATGAAATGCAGAAGTTCGTTACAAAGGTACTAGGGATTGTCTTACTGAATAGCTCGTGCACGTCGTCGTAGTCGTCGTCGTCTTCGTCGTCCTCATCAAGATATTCTAGATTCTCTGACCGCTCCGATTCAGGCTCATAGTCCATGTCCTGATCATTTTCCGCGTCGTCCTCATCGTGCAGCCATTCGGGAGTAGGGTGGTAAGTGGTGTCGGACTGTCGGGAGGTGTGGGATCCGGATCGGTGGCCGGGCGGGGAGCTGGGGGCGCTCATGATCAAGAAGAGACCGGTGCAAGCGCCAGATGGCGGAATCCTGTCTCTGTCTTGGACGATTCGACGTGGGGGAAGCAGGAAGCCGGCAAATGGCGACAGTAGCCAGTCCTGGGTACTTCAATTGGCTGAGGGGGAATTACTGTGAGGAGTTGGACATGACTGCTGCTGGTTTGCTTATCGATAGTTGAGTTACTAATGCAATTCCCGCTATCACGGGTCCCGCGCCGTTATCTCCTATCCCCGGCGGCATATTCTCCACTCGACACTATCAATGGGCATTGCTTTAACCTTACAATCCTACCTACTTGTCATCCTCTTCAGTCTGCATTTGCTGGTCCATCCATGGAACCGATACAGATCTGCCGTTCCTCGTCGAAATCAGGCATTGGCTTTGGACAATACTGGAAACTATCCTCAGGGTCGGAATCATGCAAGGCTTCTTCATCTGCAGTGTGTCTCAATGCGCTGATGCTCCACAAGGAGAATGATTGAAGGAACATGCTTGATCAACCTCTTGAAACACTTCTACTCCTGTTTGAAGAAAAAGCTCACACCCCCTTCAGCTGACCAAGGGGTGCTACGAGAACCCCCGCTGCCATTCTGGCAGGCAGGGATTTTACTCGTGACATGAGCGCGTCTCGAAATTGCACCCAGGGCGACGCTAACAGCTTTGAGTCCCATAATAGAGGACATCATTGCACGCACCAATATGGTCCAAATTGGTTGCATCCTGGTGTTAACCCTGGTTAAGCATGAGGTCGAAGTTCGTTGGCAACGATTCAGCACGTCGCGGAAGAGAAATCCACCTGACAAGGAGGTCAGGATTACTCGGTGAAGTTTTGTTGAATCCGTCCCTTCTTCTCTCCTTCCCATTCCTCCAACAAAGCGCGCAGCTGCAATCAGTTGTAACCTCATGCCGAGATAGATACTGTCTGAGTATCTTGACTTCTTGACTACCAATGCCAATAATGCCTCGAAGGTCCTCAGAACGCATCATCCTGACGCTCCTAGTCCCTCAACGCTAAATACTGAGTCCGTATATCCGTGGCCCCAGACACTGGATGTGTTGTTGGTAAGCCTCTATAGGTGAAACATACGGCCAGCCTTTTTTTTTCTTTTCTTCTTGCTTTCTGCAAAGCTCATGAGCTGGTTCTCACTTGGCAAGGAGAACTGAGCTACAGAGGCTGAATGAAAGCACAGCAGGGCGGGAATTGGTCAGTGCTATCGTTCAGAGCCCTTTCGAGTGAGACATCATGATCTGTTCGTGAGCAGATACAGTTTTGTCTTTCTTGCACTCGTTGCCACGCATCCTGCCTACTGTACCTAACTTAGTCTGGGGAACCACCTGCCAGGCTGCCACCAGCCAATCACCCCACATCCCCAGGGCATATATCATTCCTTTGTTTCCCTTTCTGTCAACAAACCGGGGTGCAATGGTGCAGTGGTTAGGTCTGCACCCCAGACACCTAAAACAAACAGTCTGGTCACACAAGCACCCCGGTTCGAATCCATTTGATTCCAAAAATAAGGATCCCAGCTTCACCTAACAATTTGTCCGGGGTGCTCCGGAAGGGAGGGCACCCCGTATCAGATGCTTTTTTTTTTCTTTCCGTTATGTTGTTGTCCTTTCCTTTTTTGGAAAGTATACGAAGGTCTTCCAAGATTCCAGTCGACCGCGTTTCCTCTTCCTCTCCTCGAGTGGGTAATCTGGCAGCAGTGGGCGGCTGGTGACGGACTTGACCCCAAAGTGAACGGTGTCATGACCGTCACTGGCGAGGACTCCCAAGGCTCCTGATCCAGCTCAACCCAGAGGCTGCTGCACTTTTCACTGGTTTTGATCTGTCAGCTGTTGGCGTTCCCGTTGGCTCTATTGTCGCGAGCGCCAGCTCGGTTGGCGACCTGATTCAACCTGAGCCCTTAGACGGAGGGTCTGGTCACTGCTCTGGATAAGGATGGCAAAGCCCTTCTGATCCAGCTATCGGCCCATCTTACTCCTGATCTCTCTGGTTCTGGTACTGGATATCTAGGCCTGCTTGGTATCCCCATAGGCCAAGTCGTCGGCATCCTCAGTTATTGGTAAGATTGCCAATTCCTCTCAAACATATTGACCCTGTCGATCTTGATTTGCTAATGCCTCAACGATTCAATCAGATGTGACACCTGCAAGAGTCATCCGAGTCCATTTGAAGAGTCGTGAATCGTGATTGTCAGCACATGGAGGACAGTTATGAGAGAAGCTTTTACTATCTCATCGAGATCACCACACCTTCTTTTCCTAGAGGCATGGTTCAGCTGAGATGCTTGTTCGTATACTCTTCTTCAATACATATCGATTGAAATGTGCGAGTATCTGGTTCATCACATGATTCCACTGTATTCCTATACTTTTCTTTGTGGCAATAGAATGGAATAATCTTCTTGGTTAAGTTGACATAATCCGTTCCTAAATATAGAATGATACACCCATCCACATGTAGCATTCTTTGTAGGAAATGAAGCATGCAACGTCGTTTACCAGCTGTTCTGAAGTAATAATTTTCCTATCGAAGTTGCTGAGAAAAAAGTGTGCACAATATCTACTCAGTGTAATGCGAGTCTCAGACAGATCAGAGTAGATAGATGATAGAAAGGGAGATAATATGAGAAGGATACATTGATGATGTTGTATCCAACCGGAACGGATCAACGCTTTGCCGACGGATGGGTCACCCAAAGTGGAATTGTCCCCGCCATGTCCAGCCATGGGAAGGAAGCACAGAGAACAAGACATGCACATGATAACAGGTACTACTACCACCACCTTCACATTGAACTTCTGAATTAGCAGCGCCATTCGATTACAGATCTTCCCCTTCGGATAAAACCTTGCCTCCTCTATAAACACCCGTGAAAAGCATCGCAGCAGTCCGTTCTCAACTGCGCTACTCCTGACTCCACGAGGGGTTTTCCCCGCTTCCCAATCCCGATCCGATAGAGCGATAGATAGAGACATACAATCTATACGATAACTCGACTGAAAGAAACCGTCAATTTTCGACCGCAATTCTTCAAGATGCAGTCCGTCCCGGACGCGCGTCAGCAGACTTTCGAAGAGATCTACGGTCCGCCGGAGAACTTCCTCGAGATCGAAGTGAGTGGGATTCCAGCATAGACCAGACCAGATCTAAGTGACTCGCCCCGCACATCCAGCAGCAGCATTCATTCAATAATTGATCTGCACAAAAGAAGGAACGTCTCTCATTTCTCTTGCTAACCAGTCTCTCTGCTGCTGACAGGTCCGCAACCCCCAAACGCACGGCACATCGCGCAACATGTACACCTCGTACGAGATCGTCTGCCGCACCAACATCCCCGCCTTCAAGCTCAAGCACTCGGTCGTCCGCCGCCGCTACTCGGACTTTGAGTACTTCCGGGACATCCTCGAGCGCGAGAGCTCGCGCGTCACCATCCCTCCGCTGCCCGGGAAGGTCTTCACCAACCGGTTCAGCGACGACGTGATCGAGCATCGGCGGGAAGGGCTGCAGCGGTTCTTGCAGATTGTGGCGGGTCATCCGCTGCTGCAGACGGGGAGTAAGGTGTTGGCTAGTTTTATTCAAGGTGGGTGCACTTGTCGCACTTCAATATGCGGGGACCTGCCTGATGTATCTAGAGAACTGCATTGCTAACGTATACTTTTTCTTGCCAATGCAGATCCAAACTGGGACCGCAACGCGTGGTAACTCGCTTGATTATCATTCTACAAACACGGCCATTTCTCCCCTTTTCTCCGTCAGATAGTGATGGTGGGAGCAGTAGTAGAGAGATGAAAACTCCCTACTCCGTTTTTCCTTTTCTGTTTCAGTTTGTCTCGGTTAGGCGTTTCTTCAATTCATCTTTTGCGTGCAATCTCATCCCTGTTTGTTTGTTGCTCTGTGATGTCCTCTTTTTAATTAATGAAATTAAGCCTCGTCTTTCCTTTCCTTCCATCTCCATCTCTCCGTCCATCTCCATATCCATCTTTTATCATATTATACTTCCATACTCTATTCCAGCCTGCGCCTAACCCTACCTTATCGATGAATTTCGTTTTGATATGCATCTTAAGCGAAGTGATATCTTCCCCTTTCCTTTTTTTTGGTTTGTTTGTTTGGTTGCTTGTTTGACCCATTGCTCGCTTGCTCAATGGGATTGATTGATCGATTGAGTGAGTTGATGATCCTCTCGACGCTATTATACTCCACAGACCAGGATTTTTTACAAAATTCCAATTTTTTTCTGTCTTTTCAAATTCCCACTCAGTTTCCTTCTTGTTCAAATAATAATCAAATAATAAAAAGGAATAAAAAGCCAGGATTCTCTTCTCTTCATCTTCTCTTCTCTTCTCTTCATCTTCGCTTATGGACTGCTCTCAAGTAAATAAATGTTCATTTCATACTACATATTACTCACTACTTACTCATACTGCTCTCAGAGTTATGAAAACTTAATTTAGAGATCAAAATAAAATGCCATTTTTTGTATTTTTCTTTGCTTTTATTTTCTTGACTGGAGGAATATTATTCATTGAGGACATCAGACACCGTAAGTAGGGTACCTAGGTACTGTACCTAAGTAGGTATGTAGCTCGAGAAAAGAAAGAAGACAGAACGATGAAAGAAATTATTAAAAATAAAAATCGTGAAAAAAAAAGGAGGCCTGAATAACAGGGATAACGCACGCGATAAGGGGGTATATATATTGAAACAAACAGAGGCAGGAATTAAAAAAGAAAAAGAAAAAGAAAAAGAAATATTAACTGACACCCCAGTGTCTGTGAATTAAAAAAATAAAGAATATACAGACCCGAAAACCCATCAAACAGAACAGCGCGATGATGCGCCGGATTCATTCGATCTTAGATCCTGAAGGATACACGCTCATCCCAGTTCATCCCACACCAAAGGCGGTAATGTATTATCTTCCCATGAAGAGGTAGAGGTGGCAGCGGTGGTGGAGGTGGTGGTACTCTCCTCCAACGGAAACGGATATACTCCTCCAGAGCTGCCCGGGCCAGCCGACGACACGTCAGGCAGACCTGGTGGTGGTGCCGGCGGAAGCATGGCGGCATCGATGGGTCCCAGCGTTGTTGATGTTGTTGTTGATGCTGTTGCAGGAGTTTCAATCATGCTATTCGCCTTCCGCTTCTTTTCTATCGGAGGAGGCGTGCTCAGGATGGGCGGTTTGGGAAGACCCTCTTTCCCTTGAACGACGGAGCCTGGATTTCTACCTGGAGGCATTTGAGTTGCGATCGTTTTCCCGCTAACGGATCCGCCTTCGCGGTACGCGTGGGGAAACTTCGTTCGAAAACGATCTCTCAGATCAGTCGCTCTTCGGTGAGAGAGATTCAGGTGTTTATCCTGCTGGATCAGCGTCCACTGGAAGCCATGCACGGCGTAGCCTTTCAACAACGCTTCATCCTCCGCAGGTGTAAAGGGCCGGCGAGATCGCCGTTTGGACTTGATGGTGAAGTAAGGCTCAGGGATGCCCAAGGACACCAGGGTGGATTTGGACTTGTTCGAGAGTGACTGGGTTGACTTGGATGGTGAGTATTTGGTTCGAGTTTGAGACTCCGTCATGTCAGAAGAACCCGGCGACGGCTCAGCTGCGTCGGCTGATCCAGACTCAGCCGGCTTGTTCGGACGGGGATCTGGCAGCAGAATCTTTCCCCCCGCGCCAGAGTCCGTCGACTCTGCATTCATCAGTGCATTTGCAAGAGTTGTCTGTATTTGCTTGGTGGCTTCATTTGGATCGGCAGCGCTGTTCCCGCGTCAGTGGTGAACAACCAAGTCGACTGACTTCGACCTACCCATATGCCCATGGACAGCAGACACGGAACCTAACGCGATCAACACTGTGACTTGACAGAGATGGTTCTAATTTCCACATACCTGTCTTTCAAGTTGGCCGCGGTTCGCTTGTTGAACTTCAATTCAGGCTGCGCAAGGATAGCTGTCCAGTTGCCGATGCCACATTTCACCACCCCTCTCAGAAGATCGTGAGTCTCCTGTTCAGTCCATTTCCTCAGTTTCTTGCGAGAGCGACCCCGTGTCTTGGGCGACATTGGTTCATCACAATCTTCTGCAGGCTTTTGGGACGTCTCCGAAGCCCCAGCTGTCCCGTCCTTTCCCGAATTGCCTTTCTTGCTATCACCTGCTGTTGCTGCCCCATTACCTAGCTTGCTCGCTTGTCCCGCTTGATCTTGACTCCTCAAGTCGAGGATCTCCTCCAACCGTCCTTCTCGTCTGTCGACAGACTGCTTTGTCTGTCTGTCAGAATGTACAGCACCTGACTCGCCCACGGACGTGTCTTTCGTAGGCCTCGCCAAGATCGGCGGAAGCGAGCCTGCTTCGATAGGAGGAAAGAGGGCCGCATTCGGCGGCGGCTCATTAAGGCCATTCAAGATGGCAAACGGCCCAAACGGCGGCGGTGGCTTCTTTTCGCTCTGAGCATGAGGAACCGGCACAGGCAATTGGAGAGGCTCGCCGGAAAAGTGGTCTCCAGAAACGTCCAAGCGTCGACGCTTGAGCGGGGCATTCTCTTCAAAGGAGGAATACGGCAGTTTTTCCACGGCACGAAGATTGATGAACGCCGGAAGGATGGTCTTTGGCGGAGGTTCGAGACTGGACACCGAATCGACCGAGGAACCCACGACGGTTTTGGTCCGAGCAGCGTTCAGAAACTCTTCCAGGGTCGGCAGTTTCGCAGGGAGAGTCGTTCCACCGGACGGAGTGGTCGTGGTGGTAGTCGGGGGGATTTTAGTCTTTTCATGGACAACAGTGGCAGTCGGTTCGAGCGGCAGGGGTGCATTCAAGAGACGAGAGGGGGCCGGCCGGGGGAGAGGAGCAATGCGGAGACTGGGGAGCTGGGGGGGTATCTCACGGAACTGGGGTAAGGACGAGGATGAGGATGAGGACAAGTCCTCAGGAGGGGTCGAAGTAGTAATGCCTCCAGATTTCATCGTGATGGAGACCTCGAGGATCCCTCGAGGAGAGGGGATGACATCGGGAACCAATCGTTCACAGGGATGGCGCAGGACACCGTAAATGGACGGGGAGCGAGTCTCGATCAAGCCAGAGTTGTCTGACTCGACGGTTTATGGTTATCATGATTTCCGATTGACCGGAGGAGTTGAAAAGTAGGCAGTTATCGATGAGGTTGGAAAGTTTCACGGCAGAAGTAATACGGGTCGCGAGACAACCGTCTCCGCAGCTCCCCCACACAGGCAGTGTTTCACTCCATTCGTACATTTTCATGTGATACGAGTGATACAAGCTTTGTGTAGCATCTTTCACCAGTTTTGAAGAGACAAAGGACGAAGATTCTCAGCCGCAGAAATCGTACAAATCGTGTGAATCATGTTGGCAGCTTTAGGTAATAGTGCGGTACGTATCCGTACGTCGTACAACACTTCCCTTATAACTACGGGCCCCCTCAACTGGTGAGAATTCAATGAGTATTCAACATTTCAAACCTTGAATTCTGCATTCAACTAAACGATTGCTCTTCAGTTCTGGATTCTAGAGATTCTTGATTTCGCACCTTCGCACCTACCAGATCTGTACGCAGTGATCTGTGTAACTATCTTGAGATCTTCGTTCCGATCAATTCAACTGAAAGTGCATTGAGCATTGAGAATCGAGCAATCAATCGAACACAATGCCGACCATCTTTCCGACATGGCCTCATATTCTGTTCGCGGTTCTGGAGCCGCTCTCCATGTGAGTTTTGTTTCGAAGGCTCTGTCCTTCTCTAGATGTGTCTACAATCTTCTTGGTTTCTGTCATTCCCTTTTCCTCGTTGGGTTATTCCAAGCAACTGGAAACTTAGCTTCAGACGTGACCGACTAACGGAAACACCTTGCTTGGCATCTGGCAGGATCGGTGGCTTCGTGAGCGCGATCTTTGATCTGGAGGGCTTCGTCTCCGGCCAAACGCCCAGCGCGCCTCCTCCCCCAACGCCTTTCCATCCCAGCACCGTCGCCGTGACATATCAACTGGGGAACATCTACCTGCTCCTGATGTTTGTCGGGGTAGGTGTCATGTACAGCACGTCGGAGCCTCGCGTCTTGCGGAACTACCTCATCGCGCTGGCCATTGCGGACGCCGGTCACATCTGCGCGACAGGTGTGGCGATGGGATGGGATGCCTTTGTCGATGTTGGAGCGTGGGGTGCAGTGGCCTGGGGGAATATTGGGTTGACTGCTTTTCTGTTTGCGAATAGACTCGCATATCTCTTGGGGATGTTTGGCTATGCGAAAGCACCGAAGAACGAGAAGACGGCGTGAAAGAACAAGATCAATGGAGGAAACGAAGACCTACACCTTTTCTGGTCTCTCTGCGGGCATCTTGTATTTGCGATGCTCTTTGCACACATGGGACCTGAGTGTATGCCTGTATTATCACGATAGGATAAGTTCAATGAAACCGCAGATACCAGCAATGTATCAGTGATAATCTCGTTTAGTGGAGGGGGTAGATAATCATTCTCCATCTCGAGTCTAGTCTAGACTAAACCATCGTACACCGGGAGAAAGGCTCCTTATCTCGATGGACATTGTTCGTACTTAATCAAGTTAGCTGGTTGATTGCTGTAGACTCATCGATGTCAGTGCTAGCTCATCATCTAACGTCGCGTGCGTAATCAGTAATCACAGAGAATTAATCCCTCAATTTCCCAACTTTTGGACCAGCTCGTTGTCACTTCCAAGACATTTGACAATAATAAGAGGTAAGAAGTGTCGCTTTGGCATAGTTGGGCCCTATTATAGGTATGTACTGTACCTAGGTACCTACTTACCTAGGTAGGAGCTAAGCTAGGTACAGTACAATTGGCTATTATTAGAAGTTTAGAACGTTCCAGGGAGAGGATCCAAGGGTCTCTATGGAGTACGGAGTATACTCCGTACAGTACCTAGATTCCAAGGTCGACGTGCAGCTAGTTAGGTAGCTACCGAGATACTCCGCTCCGTACTCCGTCCTCCATACATGCCTGCTGACTAACCTTGCAACGTTCCTGGACCCAAACGGAGAGAGAAAATTATAAATGTCCATCCAGTCAAAGAACCCGCCGTTGGAACCTGGAACTCCAGAATGGTTATGTGTCAGGGCCGTCATGCAGTTGGACAGTTGAGTTGGACTGCGTTGTGTGTGGGCGAGTGGGCCGATTTCCACAGAGGTGCCACCTGCAGAGTGCCTAATTAAGTACTCCTGTATGGAGTACTAGTACCTAAGCTAGGTACCTGTACCTGAACCTGTACTCCGTACCTAGGTAAGACCTGCAGTTCCATCCATCCGGCCGCTCTGCCCAATAATTAATAATAGTGCATTGTCATTTCTGACTGTTGGACATGGTCAAGCGGATCTCTCCTCCTGATAAGATCCCGAAGATAAGAGAACCGGGATACGGAGTACGGAGTAGCAGGAGCGTGTACTACTGAGCCACAACGGACCACGTCGTTATTAATTACGATACTTCTATTACCTTAATAGTAAGATTGAAGTGATCTAGAGGAACTTTATCTTGCATATATACGGGGACATAGAGCTTAGCCATGAGTTTATGATCTGGTTGTCTCGTTGACTGGTCGGTATTTTTTATTACAAAGAAAAAAAGGCATCTGGGAAGGTAATGGAGTACTGTAGTGTTAGTTTATGTAATCACTGACTGTGCCGCTGCAGGGCTACAGTAGTTGTGTGGACTTGACCTCTTCAATACGGAGTACGTTGCCAGTTGCCTCTAGAGGATATATCATTAACTTATGTAAGAGAATGGCAGTTTGAGATCACTGATCACTGATCAGCATCTTGATCACCATGATTAGGCATTTATGATGGCAATCATTGCCTCGCAATAATTCCCAACAACCAAATACTTGGAATGCGCTAGCTCGCTTGGCGGAACCTTGGCAGAGGTCCTGGGTCCTTGCTAATAGCAGCTAATCGTGCTAATGAAATGCTGACTCACGGAGATTCCTCGGCTGGAAGCGGCGGCAGCGAATTGCCATCTACCGTCGTAGAGTCTAATAGCACACTCGGCTGTGGTGTACGGAGTATGTCGGCGTATGTATCCTGATTGATTTCTTGAACCCCTCAGCTGCCCATGCCATGCTATATGCCTGTGAGGCTGTGCTGTGGCAAGGTCGGGACACACTAAGCCTGTTCCTAGACGAAACCCGCTACCTAGGTAATTAATAGGTCCTCCGTACGGTCACCCAAGTCGGTATAACACCGTACAGTTACGCCCGTAACGTCGACCGCATCTGCAGTCATCATGAAACAATCACAAACTGCCGACCTGGGTAATATGTGCTTCGTCAGGCGAATCCTGACTCCTGAGCCTATGCATAGGCTACGTTCTATGACTCTAACTAGGTATGTATTTACTCCGTACTCCGTACCTTAAGTGGTAGCTACGGAGCACGCGGAGTGCTAAATTACCTGTGAAGCCGAAACTCACACTCAGGCTCGCGGGTGCCCCACTCTGTCGACTCTCGAGGGGCAAATTCGGCATTGATTTGATGGAATTTGATGGATGGACGGACTTCATCGTGAACAGAAAACTGAACCGAATAAAAATACTGTTAGCTTGGAAGAATATTGGATCTGTCAGCCACCACGAGGTACGGAGTAATGGCTGACGGTTGTTCCATGGTCCAGGGGCCTTTCCGTCCCGTACGGACCGTCCGTAGTTTCCCGAAGTTTAGGTAGGAGTACGAGGTCCGTAATTCCATCCCATGCCCATGGAATCTGCATAATCGAGGCTCATCATTCCTCAGGATAATAGACTTCTAGGTTGGTTCCACGGTTTCAGTTCCACCATGTGGCGAGAGCCGAGCCAAGGAAGCCAAGCAAGCCAAGTATGCGAACGCAAGGCAACTCAGCCTGAGGAAAAAGGGAGAAAGTTGGAAACCTTGATCCATCATCCGGTGTCGCCCCGTTTTGAATTAAGTTTGTCAGAGCGATCATTTGCACAGTACGATCGACGTGGCTTTAAGTTCTGGGGAACGGGGAGTTAAGGGGAGCAAAAAATATACGGAGTACTCCGTAATCTGTAAGCAGAAATGAAACGGCTCTGACGAAGATCATATTCTTCATATTATTATTATCGATCGATCGATCAATCAATCAGAGAATCATTCTCGAGTCTCGCCTTGCCTTGCCTCAGAAATAAAAAGTCTACATGTACTCCGTACTCCTACTCCTACCGGATAATTACGTTAGTTATCACGTTCTGCTAGTATCACTATCTGCTGCTGCTGCTTTTCCTTCCAACTAACTGCAGCCTGCTTTACAATTTTTCTACTGCAGGTTCACATGACAGATTATGCATTGACGACGGTGATACATGTCCACACATCGTGCTGAATTCTGGCACGGTTGTCGCCCTGCCATGCAGCAACTGTGGCTCGGAAAATTCCTCCTCACTATCCCTCTTTTTCCTCTTCCTCTCGGCATCTCTAGTTAGTTCAATTGTTGATTATGCGATATGCAGACCGTCTGCAAGGCGCCTGAGCGGATGCGCGATGCAAGATTCGGATCCACCGTCGTAATAATGGGAGTGCTGAACCGACGCTACTCCCACAACAGAGTTTACTCCACACCGTGCATCAATCTTTGCCGGCCTGCCCGGTAATGGATTCGCTGGAAGTTGGACTCCGTAACTAAGACTGCATCTCCAAGCGCGTTGAGATTCAGACTTAATAATGGCCACTGGCCAGCGTGGCCATGGTGAATCTGACCGACTTAATCGCTAGCGTTTCCGTGCAGTGTAACCCTCATACCTGTCACATCACTCTATCCAAGGGCCTGAGATCCTGTAGATGCCAACAGAGAGGAATCGAGTTGGGGGAGAAGAGCACGGAGTAAACGAGTACGAGTACGACAGCGTGGGGTCAATGTGATTGATAATGCAGCTGCATGAGAGTCGGAGCTTGAGCACATGGAGAAAAGACTCGAGGAGATCTCGGCCTACTACGGTACATGCTCCGTAGGTATTCTGTAGACTTCGCCGGTCTGGTGAAACCAGAAAGCGTGACCCTGCTCGGGAATTGGCCAACTCCCTCCTCCCCTGCCTGGAGATTACCACTCATCATTTGATTCAATTCATATCGCTAATCTCGCTAATAAATCGAGATACAAAGGAATACGGAGTACTCCCATGGTGATTCCCTGGGCATCTGGGGGAAAAGATACCACTGGGCTAGCAGCTGCTGGTGAGACACGCAGGACTGTTGCTTCAATGCTGACTCAACCTAGCCAATTCTCGAACCGACGATGTTGGGACCATAAACGATTTTAGAGTCTTAGACACGCCGTCCACGCGCGTCGCGCACACACCGGAGGAAAAAGAAAAAGAAAAGAAAAAGAAGAAGCAACGAAAGATCGGCCCTCACAGCACCCACCGGGCTGCCACGATACCTGATACTAACGATCATAGTATTGTTTCAAATTTTTACTATGTGCCCCTCCCCAATTCACCATCGTTCGGTGACAATACATCGTCCATGGAGAGCCAGGTCTGATCGGCTACCCTGACTCCGTATTAAGCCCGGACAAGGTGTTGACCGCCTCTCTGCATTCCTCGACGTGATCTCGCTTGGAAAAAAGCTTGAGGCGACGGCTCTTCGATCGTGTTCTACTCCGTGCTCCGTAACTTCTAACTTCTGCCCCTTCGCAGCGTCGATTAGCGGTGGTGGAGACGGCCTCGCGCTCAGTCTAGTCGCCTCCACTCTCCCACGGCCTGCACTAATCCACTAATCAACTAATCACATCACGACCGACGCCGCCGAAGGCGACGACCGAGCAAGACGGAGGGCTGGCGATGGACAATAATAATGACAGCTGGGAGAACACGACCTGACTAGCAGGCTAGCTGCTCCCACGATCGGGTAGGCGAACCTGGCTCATGGGAGACTCCGAGACCCAGAGCTTCGGAACTGGATCGCCGGCGTCGTCGTGCGCCACGCTGGCGTCCCTTGGGCATGCCAGGAGTCCGAATTAAGGGCCTTTGGGCTAATAATAAGCTCGCCCTGTCAGGCAGTGGGTGGATGAGCAATAAAAAGCAATGCGCTGAAAGAAAAAGACCCCTCTCGCCCGTCTCCCGCGGTGGCAATGCCATCAGCCGGGCCGCAGCGTGTCGAATTGTTGATTGAACATCATAGGAACAGCTCCCACGACGTGCTCTTGCTTTGCTTTTGATTTTTGCTGGCGTGTGGACCTTCCTCTTGTTTTTTTTTTGGAGACGCAGCAACGCCATCCAACCGCTTTCTCGACCGTTGTGAACGCGTGACCCCGCCGGTCTCCTGGTATCGCGTTTGATCTTTCTTGCAGCAGCGCGGGGAATGGGCTGGATCTTCTGAGTTGGACTTGTGACTGTCTGGTTCTGTTCTGCATATCTGTATGGTTATGGTGTGGATGACTGCGTCGGGGGATTGATTGGCTGCCCACCATGTCTGCCCCGGATTATGATGCTTGGGCTGGCCGGCCGCCCACAACCTCGTCGCTGGCCACGACGGCCTCGTCGTTCTCAGCGTCTTCTTTCCCTGGCGAGCTTCCGGGAGCCGCGTCTCTTACTACTAGTGCTCCTACGGATGTGCCCTTGTATCCATCGTCAGAGAGCCTGCTCCCGGGAGATGGGCATCCCAGCATGGCGCAGGGTACCGTAACCTATCCACTCCTCTTTCGCACCTGCTCCGAAGTGCCACGCTTCTACGTTCCCTACCGGTGGTGGGAAGACGAGGCCACGACGGTGCTGTGGACGTTTGATATCCGGGAGATCAGTCTGGTGATCCAATTTGGTCTGTTCAGTGACAGCAATCTGCCGCGGACCGTCCTCCAGAGCCGCAACGCCAGCACCATCGACGGCTTCCTCTCAACATTCCTCCAGCCGTACGAGGTCACCTTCTTGCCGAATTTCTCCCATGTACAGAAGGTGGAGGAGATTCTCCGACGGTCCCAGTCGTCGACACCTTCCAGCATCGCATGGAGTTGGTTTCCCGCGCAGGCTCGCCAGGAGACCGACCCGCTTGCCATTGCCATGAGGATCGATGCGGAGAGTCACTTTCAATTTAAAGCGGTTCCATTTGAGGAGTGGGTGCGCTGCGCCCTTGGTTATGCGGCCCCTGCTGTGGACTGGTTTCTTCTCCAGCACAATGCCTTCTACATTCTTCTTTCCCACTACCTCGAGAGATATGCGGATGAGGTTGACAAGTACAGAGAAGTTGAGAAGGTTTGTTATCAACCGCACCCACCAGCGCTTATTTCCCTTTCCACTCACCTCTGATCCAGCATCTTCGGACCCGGAGTCCCTTTGCCCATCGAGCCTTGGTCCAGTGTCTGACCAAATATCAAAATGGGGAGGCTGACGACCTACCTCGATCGACCGGCCCGGGGTTTGAATTCATCGCCGGTCCAATACAGGGACTATTTCGAGGTAACCCGGCCGGTCTGACCTCTATTCTGAAGGTGCTTTCTGTCCTGGCAGTCCGGTTCCGCCAGACATACGTACACGTCACTACGATGGACTGGAACCACAAATTCGAGACGAGTGTCCCTTTTCTGGACGACCTGCTGGCGTCTATTTCGCCGACAGATCTGGCGCAGACCCTGACAAGGGCCGATGAATCGGACTTTGCGGGACTGTCCCGAGCCCAGATCACCATGAAGAACGAGCCCACTGTTGCCGCTCTCCAGAACAAATGGCATGCGCTCAGTAGTGCCGTGTGGGAATGCTGCACCGCGCTGCCCGAACTGGTTGGGTACATCCGCGAGTGTATTGAGGTGGGTGCCCTGATCGTCGTTTGACGTTTGGGACTATTCCGTTTGCTTGTTTTCCAATTTGATGGCTGCTTTCAAGCATGCGGCATCTCGTTCTAACTGCGATATAGACACTACACGGAATGAGGAACTACCACTCCACGACTGCGATGATCAATGGCCTCCAGACGTATGGGGTTGGATGCCTGTGGACAAATGTCGATCCCACCCGGGGGACGATCACCATGGCCCCTCTGCTGCCGCCAAGCGTGTCGGACCTCCTCGACGCATCTAACAACTACGCGACGTACCGACAGCAGATGCGCGAGGCACCGGGGATCCCATTCCTCTATCCGCACGTGCAGGAGTACAAGAGGATTGGAGAAGAGGCTCTGAACGAGTTGTTTCAGGAGTCGTAGACGTCGACCCTGCCGAACCTTTTTTTTTCCTCCATTAACAATTCTCGTTCCTCTAGCTATCTCTCTCTATCTGTCTCCCTCTCTCGCTCTTGCTCTTTATCTTACCTAGCGATGATATCCGCGATCCAGTTGAACTGCGACAACATCAAAAAAGCGACATCATCATCATTCGCTCCTTCATTAAGGTGGACAGGGGCTTTTTTTTTCCCTTATTTCTGCTTCTGCTTCTGTTTCCGTTTTCCGTCATGGCGTTGTGTGTGGGGGGTGGGGGGAACTTTGCTGCTGGAGTTAATTTACCATTAGTTCCTTTTACTTATTATATCTGTACATATCTGACTTTTAAGACTTATTTATTGCGCTTTTTTGCTGTTGTTTTTTGCTTATGTTCTGCATTTCAAGTTTGTTCAAGGCGTCGGCAACCCATGGCATGGTGTCTGGTGTGGGAGTGGTATGGTGTGGTCTGTGTGATCTGATCTGGAGTGGACTTAGTTGACCTTGTTGATCTGTTGACCAGTTTTTTGTTTTAGGTCATGTTGAGTTTTCAATTTAAATTAAAATCAATGTTTTTGTTGTTTGACTTACTTACAGAGTGCTTGGAGTACTAGAGTGCTTTCTTACTTGCTGGTAGTCAGGCAGTAGTATGAGGGAAGTGAGCGTAGAAGTATTTTATACCTAGTTAGAAATATATATTCCTACAGTTTGTAATTATATATGTGTGTGTGTATATATATTGGTATCCATTCACTGTGTTTTTTCGATAGATATATATATATATCCAGCTGGCGATTGTTCCTGTCTTTTCTTCGAATACTATGAACTATGATGTATATATATAATATAATCCTGCTCCATCCCCAATTCCATGTCTTTCTTTCTTTCTTTCTTTCTTTCTTTCCTTTTTGCCTACAAAAAAAAAAGCAGCAGGCTAGCAGCAAGCCAGCTTTGGAAGCATGTACTTTTTATACTTTTTATTGCAAGGGAGCAACAAAAAAAAAAGGAACACGTATTTATCATCAGTTCACAACACGAAACTGTGCTGCTGTACTCCGTAATGATCTAATTAATAATAGAATAGACAGACAGACAACTCCGTCTCTGAATTTCCTTTTTCCTTCCTTTCTTTCTTTCCTTTTTTCTTTTTCTTTTTTTTTTTTGTTTTTCGTTTTCCACCTGAGTAAGGTCTCGCCGGAGTGTCCAGGCACACAGGCCCCACCGAGACGAATGATGTGACGTCTCAGCTAATAGCTCTGCAGGAGATGAGATGCCAGCGAGTCAGCGACCCAGCGACCCAGTATCAGAAAAAAAGAAATTGTGAAAAAAAGATCTACATACATACAGTATGGAATCTGGCTTTATTTGCAAGATTTTTTTCTTTGGGCAATTACTAAAAATAAATAAATAAATAAATAATCTATTCTAGTCCGTCAGATCAGATGCGAGAATCAGAATCTTTCTTGGGGGTTTTCTGAAATTAAAGCAAGCGTTAGATAGCGCAGCGCAGACATAGTTTTTTCTTTGAAATTATTGTCGTAAGTTTTTGTTTTTCCCCCTCCTCCCCTACTTTCTCTACTTTATTTATTTAAGAGACACGAGGAAAAAAAAAATCAATGAATCCATCCAGAGCAATCAATTAATTTCCCTAACATGCTATTGTTATTTGCAATTGCATTGCGTTGTATTGCATGGATGAGACGAAAAAAAAATGGTGCGCGTGGCTTTTACAAATCCCAAACGTTTTAAACCCCCCTTCCCGAAGTCGTTCGTCAAAAGTGGCATTGGCATCGAGAACATTAGTCCATAAGAAACAGGACGTCCGTCTCTCAGGACTCTTGGTTTAATTTTAACTTTTTGTATTTGTTTTCTTTTTGATAGGATAGTTTTATTTGTATGCTACTACCTACCAGACCACGCTTAGTGGCCCTGAGCAAGAGCAAAGGCACGGCGGCGGTCACGCTCCTCGGCAATAGTGAGCTGGAGAGGAAAAAATCTGTTAGTATGATGAAGTCTACCGTCAAGTAAGAGGATACAAACCTTGACACCCTTGCCCTTGGGCAGAGAAACCCAAGGCTTCTCCCGTCCAATGACGAAGACGTTGGATTCACGAGTAGCGAAGGTGTTGTCAACAGCGTCCTTGATGTGGACAATGTTGAAACCACCATCGTGGCGCTCCCGGTGGGTAATGACACCAACACGACCCATGTTACGACCACCAGTGACCATGCAGATCACACCGGTGTCGAAGCGGATGAAGTCGGTGATCTTGCCGGTGGCAATGTCAATCTTGACGGTGTCGTTGACCTTGATCAGAGGGTCAGGGTAACGGATGCTAAAACCAATATCAGCACAATATGCCTCCCAGACATAGAACCTTACAGGACAGGTCGAATTCCAATCGTCTCCGCCGATCAACCAAAGCTTGGTCCAACGACTGAATGACGCGGAACTTGGAGAGAGCATTGCACTCACGTTCTCGCATCGTGCGTAACCAAGAATGGGATCCCGCCCTTGCCCAGCTGCACGCGCTTGACCTTGCACAGCTTGTATTCGGCCTCCTCGGCCTGGATGCGGTGCACAGCGAAGCGACCCTTGGTGTCGTAGATGAGACGGAAGTTCTCGCCGGTCTTCTCGATCGTGATCACGTCCATGAAACCGGCAGGGTAGGTCGGGTCGGTGCGGACCTTGCCGTCAACCTTGACGAAGCGCTGCATCAGGATGGCCTTGGTCTCGCGCGAGTTGAGGGCGTACTTGAGACTGCAACAATGTCAGTATTTAACGTCTCGATAGTCATCGACGCTGGACGAACCGGTTACGGATGAAGACGATCAGAGGCAGGCAGTCCCTGAGCTTGTGAGGACCAGGGGAGGGACGGGGCGCATAGGCTCCGGACATTTTGTCCAGGAGCCAGTGCGAGGGAGCGCTCAAGCGCTTCTGGTGCTTCTTTCTGTATATCGAAGGAGTCAGTCATCTCGATTGCCGAATAATTCGATTGATTTTGCTCAACATGGCACAAAGCCATGGCACTGAACAGAAACGAGTCTTGATGAAATAAAACAACACGACAAGCGAGATAACTTACGGTCCACGGCCCATCTTGACGGCTTTGTCGACTCAAACCCTGGGTTGTCGAGGTGTCGCGTTGAGAGGAGGCTGACAGGTCGAGGAGACAAGATCATCCAGACAGGCGGTAAATTTCGCTTAGCGGGTGAGCGTGTGGGATACCCCAGCCCTAGCGCTAGTCCTTATCGGGATGTACAGTTCTTTGGTAAGGACCTCAGAGATCCGAGGCACGTGTTTGATTACGTAATAAAAGATCGATTAAGTTAACTAACTAGTTAACTACGGAGTATGTATGTACTGTACAGGACATTCAAAACACGAAAATCAATTTGTCTATCGCTGTCCTGCTGCTACAACTATCTTAAACATATCCCTTGATCACGGCCACCTCCGCATTCAGAATCGAGGATCCTGCAGCCCCAATGACCGTGTTGTGGGAGAGGCAAGCAAACCGGATGTCAAAGTAGCCTCCCGGCTGTCCCTCTCGCACACGGCCAACGCTAACGGCGTAGCCGCCAGAGATATCCCGGTCCAGCCTGGGCTGCGGCCTGTCAGGCTCGTCGAATACCACGATGGCCTGCTCAGGCGCCGAATGGCAGCCCAATTTCTGGGCCTCAGACTTGTACTCCCTCAGCGCCTGCTTCACCTGCTCGGCACTGGGTGGTGGTCGGTTCTTAAAGCGCAACGACACGAATGCCATGTGGCCATCGGTAACTCCCACTCGGGTGCAAGTGGCACCGACCCTGAGGCCAGACTGCTCCTCGAAGGCGGTCGCGTCGGCATTCAAAGAGCCCAGGATCTTCTGCGCCTCGGTCTCGAGCTTATCTTCTTCGCCCGAGATGAAAGGAATCACATTGTCCATGATGTCCATGCTGGGAACGCCAGGGTAGCCGGCGCCAGAAACGGCCTGTTCCGTGAAGACTTCAACTTCCTCCACAGGACCAAACTTGGCCTGAAGAGCGGCAAAGGGAATGACAATGCCGATGACAGCGCAGTTCGAGTTGCACACCAAGAAACCCTTGTTCAGGCCAAAATGCTTTCTCTGATGTGGGATCAGTGCCATGTGGTGCGGATTGACCGTAGGCACCACCAGTGGGACGACCGGGTGCTTGCGGTAGTTCTTTGCGTTTGAGAAGACTGGAATTTCCGCCTTGATGAATTCCATTTCTAAAGGACGTCAGCATCAGTCAAATGGTCTGTCATGGTCACAAGAGCCACTGAAGCATACCGACTTCGCCAGCGACATCACTGTCCAACCCGGAGAAAACAATGTCGCAATCTGTGAAGTTCTCGGCTTTGCATTCCTGAACGACGAGCTCGCTGAGCTCTTTCGACATCGGACGTGCTTGTTTCCATTTCACCGCATCCTTGTACTTCTTGCCAGCAGAGCGCGAAGATGCACCCACTTTGTGGAGAACCAGAAAGGGGTGGTCTGCGAGAAGCAAGATGAATCGCTGGCCTACAGACCCAGTAGCGCCCAGGACACCTGTAGATCGTAAGCATCCTGCTCCATCTTTTAAACGGCAGCCGTGAAGTCAATGCATACCGCACTTCTTCTTGGGCGTTGGGGACGACATCTTGTCCTGGGACTTATGAGTCACCCGTTCTGACTTCGGGTTAGTGCAATGCTTTCAGCTCAGCTCAACGAGGAATTGAATCAAAAATTGATATATAATTAATAGGTTTGGAATAAAACTGCAAACCAAAAGAAACTGTTGAAAAATTTCATAAAGGTAGAGACAGCGATGGAATGGAAGTCATATTTCAAAGTTCACTTTCGGAGCACCAGACGCCGGTCAACGGCGGCATAGAAAGCACATGCAAGACAACTTGGAATCGGTGGTACAATGCAAATGGCTTACTTACTGGAAGGTTACAGCAAACGAATTGATTCTCCGGTTTTCAATGTTCAAAGCAGTGCTGTTGCTATCAGTTCGCAAGATCAATGGAATATGTAAGCATGGGGTATGTCTTTTCAAAGGCTGGTGCTGTGGCGACTGCGATATCGCTGCCCGCGGGGACTCGATCAATGGGGCCGCCCCGCCGCTTAGTCATTTATCTATCTAACATCTCCACCCCACGTGCTTTTCGATTACTTTGGTTTATTTCTCACATCACCTGGTTCTCAGGGCGCATATTAGGACCATTGTCTTCGGGATCATCGACACCTCATCTGTCATGTTCGCAGACCTTATAACTGACTCTGGCCTGGGGCGGGGGAAGCTCAACAGTTGATCGAATATTCCGAAGCTGAATCCTTATCATGAGAGAGATTAATAATTTTTTTTGTTAAAAAAAATAGGTTATCTGGCAGAATCCATTTCAAGTGGGTCAAATCTACCTAGCTATGTACATACATAGGTAGAGAGGGAAATATCCCCAGAAAAGAAAACATGAACATGAATGACACGAAGACAGGTTGAAACCCTGTTCCTGGCCTTATTTCGCGGTAAAACCACCGTCTGCAGTGATGCAGGAACCAGTTATAAAGCTCGCACGATCACTAGCCAAAAACGTCACGACATAGGCGATCTCTTCGGGTGTTCCCAGACGGCCCATTGGTGACGCAGCGGTTACGCGCGAAATCTGTAAAAATTGCGGAAAAGAAGACGAGTCAGCCAGTTGAAAAAGACTACTGGAGCATGTGGAAACTTACAGCTTCCCACCCCTTCTCGTCAAAGAGGTTGGTCTTGACGAAACCTGGACAAACGGCATTGACTCGAATACCCTTGCTGGCGTAATCGAGGGCGTCTGTCTTGGTGAGTCCTATCACGCCGTGTTTTGATATCACGTAGGGCGAGGAAGTAGGCATGGCAATGATGCCTAGCATGGACGAGATGTTCACGATGTTCCCTCGAGTAGGAGGAGCGTGGCCGGTTCTGCATGTTGAATTAGCCATCTGCAGAGAAAATTCCCCATTACAATAATAGGTACTCTCGATGCTTTCCGGCATCGACAGAGAGCACGTACGTGACTGGTCTTTCTTCCTGCGTCAGGAACTGCTGAATCTCCGCCTTCTCGCACAGCCACATCGCCCGGAGGTTGATGTTCAAGACCTGGTCCAGATTGGCACTGCTTAACTGCTCAATCTTGCCCAAAGTGCCCGTGATTCCCGCACAATTGACGGCGACATCCAATCTCCCCAACTGACTCCGGATCTCGGAAAACACACGATTGACCTCCTCCTCCTTCGTCAGGTCGGCGACCAGAGTCAGCACCTTGACATCTGGATTGCGGGAGGAGAGCAGCTCGGAGGTCTCCTTGAGCGGCCCACTGGCGATGTCGACCAGCGCGAAATTCTGCGCCCCGTCGGCGAGGAATTGCAGCGCGGAGGCGCGGCCGATTCCTGATCCTGCGCCGCTGATGTAGACGACACTGTTGGATTGACGAGAGCAAATCAGCTTCTGTTTATGTCGGTGCAGGTGCGAAGTTGAATTGAAGTGATGGTCGCTGATGTGCACTGTACCGATCCGCTGGAAAGAAGGCCATTGTTTTCGAAATGACTATGAATTAGAACGTTCGAGTGTGTAACTACGGGACGAACGCAGTGGACGATTCAAAAAAGAACGAAAAAAAATAATGCAAAAAGTGTATATATATACAAGTCACACACAGTGTACTCTATTAAACCACAAAATAGAATGGACAACAATGTTTTGAGCAATTGTCCTTCCCCTCACCCCGCATCCTTCTTATAGTGACAGCTCAAGGAACGGCAACCCGAGAACGTGTCACGTTCCCGATGCCGATCCATTTCGTACCCCCTCATCGGCCAGTCACGTCCGTATTATTTGGGCATGACACTGGATAAAAAGAATGCTATGGATTGGCGACACGGTTCAGGGTCCGCAATGCCACGTCGATCCTGCATGGTCTAGAAGAGCTTAGTTTGAAGAACTTGATGTCATTGGCTGGTTGGGGATGATCCGCGAGTACATTGGGTACTACACCGCTATCTTAAGCCCACATAAGCTAGCCTATCTAGCGACCTAGGGAGGTGTTGATCTGTTGGTCCTGGTGGGAATGAGGATGAATTTTTTGCCTCACGAGATAATGTTATCCTCTGAAGGATGCCTGTCCTGGCGAGTCATTGTATAGGAGAGCAAACTGCTTGAGGAAATCGATTGCTCTATTCCCGCCTGACAGTAATTATTAAAATGTCGCATATCATATTTTGTTTTCGTCGAGATGGGTTATACGATACGAGGAGATTTGAGGAGAAATGAACTCATGGTATGGGAATATGCATTCACGAGTCTATTTTTAGTATCCTGACCATGCAAGACTGTTGAAGGAAATGCTGTAAAGATATATGCAAGGCAAGTGTATTGGAATCAGGTGCCCTTCTTCCTCGCCCCCGCCAGACGTGCAGCTTCCACCTCTGACATATCGATGGATTTGCCTTCTGAAGAAAAGTCGAAAATCTTTCCCGGGTTCAGCAACCAGTGCGGATCGAGAGCAAGCTTGATGCTGCGCATGACGTTGATCGTGTCGGGCCCGAGTTCCTTCAGGAGAGATTCCTTCTTACCCAGACCAATGCCGTGCTCGCCCTAAAACTTATCAGCGGGAGCCTATTATTTAACTTTCTTTTCTGGACTGGCATCTTACCGTGCACGACCCCTCCATTTCAAGAGCGCGGTCGACCATATTGTAGACGCACTTCTCAACCCGTTCCCTTTCGGCCGGATCATGGCGGTTATACATAATGCTCTCGTGGAAATTGCCGTCTCCAATGTGCCCGAGGAGACTCGCAAAAATTCCGAGATCATCCAATTCCTTCTTCGACAGTTCTATTCCCATTAGAGACGAGGGAAGCACGATCCACGACCAATTGGATACTCACCAATGATGTCAGGAAGTCTGGAGATGGGAACCGAAACGTCTGTTGACCACACCTCGGACCCTTCCTTTCGCAGAGCCAGCATGCTCCATAGTGATTGCTTCCGAGCTGACCACAACACATGTGCCTCCTCCTCATTCCGGGCAAATTCAAACGAGTTGGCGCGGTTTTGCTGGACAAGCTCTTTCGTAAGTCGGATGCTGTCTGCCACCTGGGCATGAGTACCGGAGAATTTGAAAAACAGCGTTGGTGCCTCTTTCCAGTTACGGCCCGTGCCCCCTGCACGGTTTATCACATTCATCTGGACCTCGTCCATAATCTCCATTGACTGTACCGGAACAGCCTTGCGGATGACCTGCATGGCAGCTGATGCTGCGTCACGCATCGTGGGAAAGGTCACAACTCCAACACGCGTCTCTTCTGGAAGGACTGCGAGCTTAAGTGTGATCTCAGTTACGATCCCAAGGGTACCCTCGGATCCTACAAACAATCCCGTCAAGTTGTACCCTGCCGATGTTTTGCGTGGTCGTCTTCTCGTCTTGATGATCTGACCATCTGCTAGGACAACAGTCAGATTGATGACCCAGTCTTTCATCGTGCCATAGCGCACAGCGTTGGTGCCGCTGCAGTTGGTCCCAACCATGCCTCCGATTTTGGCCGATGGACCGGGGTCGACAGGGAAGAAAAGGCCGGTGTGCTTGAGCTCTTCATTCAGTTGCATCCATTGTATAGAAGGCTGGACGACGACATCCATATCGTCCTCGTGGAGTTCCAGAATCCGGTCCATAAAGGCAAAGTCAATTGTCATCCCCCCATACGGAGCAGAGAAGTTGGCTTCCAGGCTGGATCCCCCTGAATAGGGAACCATAGGCATGCGGTACTTGTGACAGACCTTGGCGATCTCCGACACCTCTTCGGTCGACTTAGGGTACGCAATAGCCACGGGTAGCCGGTCGGCATTGACAGAAGACCATTCCGAGTAGCCATGTTCGTGTAGGTCGTCCTCGTCTGTGCTGATGGCATCTTCACCTAGTTTTGCTCGTAGTTCCGCAATTGCCTGAAATACTCTCGTGAGCCGGAGAGATGCAGACAAAGCAAAGAGACAACAGATCCGCTACCTTTTCAAAGTCTTGCGCAGAGCCATATTGAGGCTGCTTGCCTGCGGTGTTTTCCTTCAATGGCGAGGGTTTGCTGTCGCTGGCGAAAGCATAGGCGCCTGAGCTCGCCAGCGCTGCTAGGATCAAGGCACGGCCAGTTGTCCAAAACGATCCATTGCTGGAACTCGCATTTGATTCGAGACCCGAAGCCTTCTTGCCAGAGCTGCTATTCCATCTGCGCGTGGAATTGGAAAAAGGTCGAGGCTGGCATGCTCTGGGGGGAACAGGACGGAAATAGCAGCGAGATTGTGCGGGGAAACCCCGAGAGAGGGGAAGAGCTGTCCTCATGCTTCCCCTAGGACACGACAGAAGATCCAATTTAGATTAAGAATAGGGAAGTAGAGGGCAATTCCCTGAAAGCATCATAGAATAAAATAATGAGAAGACGAGAGGGACGAAGGCACAGCGTGCGGATGGTCAATGTCGCACACAGCTCGGCCATGCCCCGGCCTCTCGGCCGATCAGCGAGGAGTTGGAACATGGCTTAAGCTCAGGGCAGCTGCAGCTCGTTAGGTACCTACCTAGGTACGGAGTAATTATTCCATTTGCCATTCGACAGCCCAATTGCGAAAGACCTTCTGGTCCCAGAGGACCACCGCATGGTTTGGCAAACCTCCTCCCCGGATGGATTCTGCACAATGCGGGCCCCCGCTAACAGCGTGCGGAGTCGAGCCAGCACCCCGGACAAGAAAATCCGCGACAGTGGATGCCTTTGCATGAGCAAACTATGCGTACAATAATATTAGACTTGCACTGAAGATGGCTTCTAGCAACCATCAATGTCATGCCTTATCCACGAAAAACTGTAGGATCGATGGTGCTTTTCGACTGCGTCACGGACGGTCAATTCCTCTGGGACAAAATGGTTGATGGGGCAACCGAGTGCGGCGACATCCCACTCACTCGCCCGGTCGCAGAAAATTTGGTAATTTACAGTACAGTTGAAATTGGCCAGAGACGACATAGCTATCCAAGTACGATGTATTACTGCAGGGCCACACGGACATCATGGAGGACCGCATCTTGCTCATCGTCCGGGAGGTGGAGCGCGTCGTGACGTCGCCGTATCCCGCGTCCCTCCATGTTCGTACCCCCGCTTCCAGCAACCACAGCATCATACACGATCAATGTAGTTGACTTCTTTCTCAGGACCTTGGAAACCTTGTTGCCGGCAGCTCTCTTGCCGCCATTCGCCAATGGGCCGATTCAAAGCCTTGTCAGGTTCCTCTCCTGGCTTCTGCGCTTCTCGAGCAGCTGCCGTACTCATCTGCCTTGCTTGCCAAATTCGGTATGCCCAGCATCACGAGCGTTCAAAAGATCCTAGCTGATAAACGTAGCCTGTATACAAGAGTTTCGTGATAGCTTATTGAAGCAGGAGCTTACCGTGCTGGATCAATTTCTTCAGCGGGCTATTGATGATGGAGACTCTGAAGTCAGTCCTTCCTCGGTCTTCAACTGCAACATCATCAATATTACTACAATTGTAATGAAATTTCACTAACTATCAAAAGGCGTTCCGTGCATCTATCTCATTGTTGTCCTGTCCAATGCCACAGTCGGTTGTGGCCCCTGCCCGGCTTGGAACTTTCATCACAAAGCTGATCGAGGAAATGGTGCGTGAACCGTGTGCAAGGACCATTAGCCCTCTGTACCACGTCATGGCAGGCCTTCTCGGCAATTCCAGCCTTCTGGATGCTTTACCGGAGGGGATTATGGCCAACTTTCAAGCGGAATGCACCAAGACCTTGCGCAATCTGAACGACCATATGGGCAGCTTGTTTTGCTTAGCCACCTTTGCCCGCATCAAGTCACTTTGGACATCAACTCAGGAACGTGAATTTGGGAAACATACCTGCCCGGTATGGTTTCAAAATCTCAGTCAGTTCTTCGGGCCCAAGCGTGCGCAAAAGACGCTCGACCTCGTTGTCATGTCGGTGATAATGGCCTGCTCCGCGACATGCAGCACGCTTTCAGCCGAGGAGGCGACGGGCGGTGTACGGCTGGCCATTGAAATCTGCGAAAATGTCGACCAGGAACAGAAGGAGATCTGGCTCAGGAGCAATGCACCGCGAATCGCGAAGCTTTGTGAGAAGCTGACAAGAAATGGGATAGATGTCAACCTTCAGATGACGGTATGAGACTTTCACAGCCTAATTAATTCGCTTCTAACACCAACAGGGTTTGACATTTTTGATCACATTTTCCTCCTCTCTATCACTGCCAAAAGAAATTCAAACTCTGGCACAACAAAAACTATTGTCAGAGGATGGCTGGAATGCCCTACGTGTGTTGCCGGAAAGAGTCTCAGCATTGCTAGTCGAACGAGTATCTGTATGCTTGCCGAAAAAAAAAATTGGGTCAAAAATCGCTAACTGTTACAGGCTTCTCTTGATCAAATGGGCTTGTCCAATATGATCACCTACGCGATTTCCGCTATCCAACTGGAAGATATGTCCGACTACACTGCTCTCGCTAATATCAAAATTGCCATATCCATCCTCTCAGCAGTGCAAAAGCTGAATTTACCAGCATCGTCCGGTATCATTCTCCAATGTCTTCGTGCTTGTGAGGAGATGGCAATTATGAGCCACATTGAAAATTTTCCCATACAAACCAGCCAGTATGACTGCAGAGGGTCCGCAATTTGTCATGCAGCATCCTGTACTGTGCGCAATTGCCTGTTGGTCGAGCTGCTCTCCTTGTTCTACAAGGCCACCGTCTCCAGTTATAGCGAGGGTCACGATTCTGCATATTCTCATGCTCATGAGGTGTGTCTCTTGTTTATGAACACGATGAAGCGCAGGACATCTCTCCATACTGTGTGTGGCTTTTCTAAATGTGAGACACCCGAGAGGTTCGGTACTCTGCTTACACAAAAAGTGCGAGGGCCATTCCCCACTTTGTTCAGCAATGGCTCGAGCAAAGAGTGGAGGACGAGAATAGCTGAGCTTCTCCTCGACAATGCCCGTGTTTCCCACCAATCTATTGTTCAACAAATGGAAGAAATCTGTCGTGACTTGGAGTTCCGCTGTCACAATGTTGAGGCGCCACTGAGGGCCGTTACTGAAGAACGCGACAACCTCCATTCTCAGCTGGAGGAAGCGAAACAACTCAATACCGAATTAGAAGTTCAGGCGCAACAGTCATCGACATTAATTTCCAACTTGAGAGCAGACATAGCACGGTTGGAAGAGCAGGCAAATAGGGCCTCGACCCGAGCCGATAACTTGGCCGCTCAACTTGCTGCGGTGAAAATGGAACTTGACACCGCGAAACGAGAATCCCAAGAAAGTGCAGAATTAGAGCGAACAAAAGCCAGGACTAGAGAGCTTGACCTCATGGCTACCGTCACCGAAAGGGAAGATCAACTCGATGAACTGGAAGAAGAGATGCAGAACTTGAAACGGGAAATTTCAAAGCTGAAAGAGACAAGAGAAAAGATATCGAAAGAAAGAAATGTTGCAATTCAAGAGCGTGATCAGCTTCGACTTGAGATCACCCGACTTCAGGATTCTCTGGACACTAAAACTACATTGTGTCTGGAAAAGGATAATCAGATACAATGTCTTGAAGCCGAAAATAAGAATATATTGGCCGACGTGCAAAACCTACGAATTAAGGTAATGTCTGCTGGGTCTCTGCTATCATCATGATACTAACATGCGGATAGTATGAACAAGAAAAGGCGAATACTGATACGTTGAGGTCTGCCTTGGATGCGGAAAGACAGGCCCAACAATCTACCATTGCCGAGCTCAAGGCTGAGTTTGAAGCTCAAATCTCCAAAGTCAACATGGATGTATGGCTCCAAAATCTGATGACTTCTTTCCATAAAAATTCTAATTTTTTTTTCAGGCCCAGCAAGAAGCGGATCGCTACAGAAAAGAGATTGGTGCCCTTCGAGCATCCTTGCAAGACGCCGAGTCCAAAGCCGCCAAGGAGCTCCAGTCCAAGTGCAGACGAATCCAACATCTGGAGAGAAAGGCATGTCTCCAATGTCTCCCGTTCCATACGAAGCTAATGATTTCCCAGGTTGAATCGTTACGAAAGGAGAGGGCTGCGAAAGCACGCGAATTCGCTGAGGCACAGGAGCACATTAGTCGCCTTATGAATGTCATGGGCTTTACAAGGGATCGCAAAGAGGATCATCGAGCCTCTATATCCGGCCAAAAGCAAGGATCGGAATCGAACCGGCTGGCCGGGCTGCAGTCGGAAGAATACCCCCAATCACAAGACGATACGGCATCCTTCCATACACAGTTTTCCATCCAAAACTCAATCCTCTCAGCAGCATCGCGCGACAGTGGACATTCTCCAAAGCGACCGGGAAGATCACGTCGCTCGAGAGGTCTTTCCTTGAAGTCAGGTCAGGATCTCTTCGAAGATGAAGAGCCCGAGAAGACTGCTTTTCACCCACAATACGAAGCCAACGACCGAGAGCCCCTGAGACAGCCGCTAGGCGATGTCGACAGGAACAGCCCGAGGAAATCGCCGCGGCGTGGTTCGAAAACGAGCAGCTACGATAACGAGTCCACACAGCTTGATGGACAGCTCGACACCAGTATGGAGAAAGCAAGTTTTGAGGATATTGACTTGGAATTCAACGATGAAGATCTTTTTACAAGTATAGCAGCCAGGTAGACAGGTCTTTGAAAAATGCCCGTCGAATAGGATATACAGAGTAAACGGTATCCCTTGACGAAAGCAACGCCAATGTAACAGCTAGGTGAGAAGGAGACAAGTGAACGAGATGTCCTGAATATTCATTCGAAAGCAACGGCTTGGTGAACGCAAGACTCATAGAAAGCGAACAGTATGTTCTAGATGATTCAATTCACAAGTAACATCTAAGTAACGGGATGGTGACAATGGAGGTAGTGAACGATTCAATTGAAAGCAACGTCAAGGAGATGAAGGGTGAACGGATATCTTGTATCTCTTTGAAGGTAACGGCTATCTGACAGCTATGTTACGGCTATGTTACGCGAGAATGAATCGTGATACTTTTTCTTGCGTGTCATTGGCTCAACATGACCCTAAAAGGGTATGCTGCAATACATTTTGTCGCACTTAGTGAACAACATGCCCAGACTGTTCAGGTCGTTCACTCAACGCCGAGAAAAATGTATATAGAACAGTGAGTATACAAAAATACGTTCACTACAGCAGAGTTAATTACATGGTCTCCCTGTGAATGAGGGGGCTCTGCTCAAGCATAAATATGGGCTTCCTGCCCACTGCTGGCTCCTTTCTTCCTGTCTTTTTTTTTCTCCCTCTCATCCACGTCAGTTCTTGCTCTATAACATGTTATATAATTTATCGATCTATACTCAGGCACCATGAATCAACTCTTATATCTACGTTACTTTCCCGTCAAGCCATCCTTATCACAAAGCTCCTATATGCTTCTTCATCGATCTAATTATCCCTCGTCGGTAGAACATCTTCACTTGTGTCACGAAACGGTTGTTCCAGACACTGGGACTTTCCTTCCGTCATGGTTCCGTTGCGGACTCTTGCTGGGATGATGGCCGATATGATGCCTTCGTCCGGTAGGATCCGAAGGCCCGATATCCTCTGGAAAATGCCATTCATTTTCGAATACCCCGCAGGAAACATCTTCTACTGCGATCCCTGTTCCTGCGAGAAGACTCTCAAGGCAACACGGATTTTTCCAATCAGACAACTCACAAATTGCTTTATCTCTTTGGTCTTGAGATGTTGGTCAGTTTGGCCCGTTCACCTTCTCCATGATGTCCGAGCGAACCCAAGAAGAAGGAGATTGACCCCTGCGTATCACGCCGACGAAAGCTACGCGCATCAATTCCCACCCTCACCTAAACCACCACACCGATATAACGTGATGGGGTACTTCCGGATGGTTCTGTCGCGTCAGAAACCGAATTATCGACAAGCTGTTGAGATATATGATATGTGGTTGCGGATCTGTGAACACTGCAACGCAGACTCTGGCCATTTGAGGATTCCAGTCTTCTGTGTGGGAGCTGGTGATTAGCAGATATCTATACGTAAGATTCATTGACAGATCCGTCCATCACTAACATCCGGCATGAGCAGGTATCACCATCGAAGCGAGGATCAGATTCCAGCCGCTTTGTCTGCATGACATCCCGTTTGTGCAAAATGTACTGGAATCACAACGAAGAGTCAAGGGACAACCAATGCGCGGCTCAGATACTCTCGATATATTGCGAGATAAGATTCATTATTCCGGGATCATTCAAACATCTCGAAAAACGTGCCAATCTGCAAGCGGCAGAACATACTCGACAAGCATTGGTGATGACAACCTTCTCTCTACAAAGACTCTTTTTGCACGTCGTCGTTTATGAACACACAATAGGAGAAATAATCATCATCTCTTTATTATCCTCCTGTGGATTGACGCAACTGGGCTCTTCAAACCATGCCTCTCAATCCCTTACACGAGGAAACTGCTCCTGATCTTGACAGAGTCTCGCGCGCGCCCTCAAGAATCCGGACATGGGACTCACGAATCAACCTAGCTTTGAAATTTCCGTGTATATATATATATATTCGACGAATATATATACATGTACCAAGCATTCCGGTCTGCGTCGCATTTTGCTCTGCAAATCCCAGCGAGCAACTTCGTCTTATCGATTATTCTCGACATCGCTGCTGACGATATATATATATCATCACTACGAGGTTGCCGCAAGAGACACAGCAACCGAAATTATCGAATGGGGGAAATGAAACCAGACTACCTCAGTACAAACGCAAGGAGGTTCTCAGTGTGTGTTGACTGGAGTCACCGGACACATCGTCCTTTGAGGATCAGATTACGCCTGTATAAAAATCCAGTTCATCCAGAAATCTTCTATATGTGCGGGCTTCGACGACGAAATGGCTCAGCAGTCTGCATCCGTTACATATGATCTCGCTGAATGATGTTCTATACACAGGGAGTCCCACTTCGTATTCTCTGTGCCCACAGCAAGAGACACGCTTCAATTGCCCGTCTTTCGACATCCACTTGATAATGAAATACATTATTGACTTCGTCATCAAAGGCGGCATCTGTGTCACCTCGCAAATTGCTGCATTCGTTACAAAAGCAGCACCGCTGATATACCTTGCGGCGCTGCGTCTGCAGCTCTTTTTCTCAATAGTTCCAAAGACAGGCACACGGCGTTGCAGGCATCTGCTATGTCGACCCTTGCGTATTCTTCAATTTTCTTTCGACACCCATTCGATAATGAAATACATTATCGACTTCATTGTCAAGTCAGCAGTTGTGTCACCTCGAAAATTGCTGCATTTGTTACCAATGCAGCACCGCTGATACCTTGCGGTGCTTCGTCTGCAGCTTTTTTTCACGGCATAGCGTGGACCCTGAATAGTTCCAGAGACAGGCGACAGTGTCGAAGACATCTACTCACATGACACTTCCATATTCTTTCTCAATCTCCTGTGATCATTGGAGACTTGTCCATGTCTTTCCTCATCTTGCTTTTCATGGCTGATGAACATGTCAGCACACATTTTGGGGCAGACTTAGACAGAGTCGTCCACATATCCTTCCCATTTCATCTCATAAACGAGCATCAGATGCAGCAGCTTTACGCAGAAATGAGGAATATCGTCCAAAGCGCAGGAGGTCGTTCAGGATTGAACCCCAATGACGAGGGATGCAGAACTCACGTTCCAAGCCTTCCGCGAGCCCCATTTCCCAGAGGATTGCTGACAAGGCTCATCCTGTTGGCGACGATGCTGGTCGCTCAACCAACGCCCAAGTTATCCGATTTTGAGCGCCAGAGTTTGGACCTCTTCTGCAGGAAGGTTCTCAGCTATCCGGCCAACATTGACACGGAAGATATATTGCGTGACCTCTTGAAGCGGCTGAGGGCGCCTGACATCAATGCACCTGCTACCCTCCAACAGGTCGGATCTGTCGACATACCAGCAGTTCTCGACTGGTGGTAGCCGTCTCGCCACTCTGTCGACTTGCTTGCTCAGCTCGCGGTGCGCGTAGCACTCAGCAGAAGGTCAATCCTCACCGTCCTTCCCTCCTGTACCCCCTCCAATTTGGGCTCTTTCAGCAACTCGTTGAGCAGGATCCACTGTGCTACCTTCTCAGTGTTCTGCTCCGCAATGATCACGAGTATTGGCTTGTCGCTTTCCCTCGGTTTCTAGTCAAGAAGGCCGTATTCGGACAAAATATCGGCCACGAGAAGCCATCAACCAGATGGAAGTGGTCTGGGCATCTACGTCAAAAGCCAATCAGTTCCAGCGAGACACGTATCAGCGGCAACATCTCCTGGTGACCACGAGACAAGCGGGAAGACGACGTTGCAAGTTTCCATGTCATCGTTTTTTACATATACTTGCGTTACCTGAATGTTCCTAGGAGTAATGCGTGATGAAACAGATTACTTACTCTGGATCCGGTCAGACTATGCATTACACATGCCATTAAACTGCGGCGATTGCTTTACTTCGCGGCTTTGTTGCTTATATTTAAAGAATTCAAATGAATTCAGTATCCAGTTATGGGACTAATCTCGGGTCAAGAGCAACGAGTATCCTGACCGCATGTCAGTTACTCGCACATCCTGGAGATTATCAAAAGAACTTCGTTAAGATATTTCCTCGGGGCAAGAGCATGTTGCAGACACTACTTCAGGTGGCCCGATTCCTTTCACTCCTCGATGGGAATCCTCCGATTGGTGGCCGACAGGTCTCGATTGCGACTAAGTCCGCAGCAGGATGCCTTGTATGACCATGAATAGGAAGGTTCTACGACCTTGGAAGCCAGCCTCATCGTCACAACACTACCTACTTCAACTGGGTCGGATTTTCTTTCATTGCTCGATGGGAATCTTACGATATGCTGGCCAAAAGGTGTTGATCGGGACTACCTTGGTATTGTCAAGAAGGAGGATGCCTTCCATGATGACGAATGGGACGGTTATACGCCCTTAGAACCAAACTTCATTGTCCAACACTACGCGATGAACAAAAATATATTTCGTTCATTACCTCCAGAAGGATGTTCTTGCGGCACAATTTGGGATCTCCTTGTTTTCATTCAGACCTGCAAGCTCTCAAAGGAAACATGCCTTGTCAGGAAACAAGATCAAGAGCAGACTATCCCAAGGTCTTCGGTTATCCTATCACTGGCCAGACTCTTGAATCCTGTTAGCTGTATCTATTCAGCTTTTCCCATTCGGCCGCGTTTAACCTCTGGCCGTAGCTCTGGTCAAGACAAGCCATGCAAAAGGGGCAACACTCCAGGTCAAGCAGAAAGCAATAATGCATTCCTGTCCCCTGCAAGATTGCTTGCCATCCAATAGCCACTTTTATCATCTATTGGTCTCAAAATGAGCACAGCCACCACAAGACGGGGAAGCGAGCAGCCGGTTCCGGAGTGCCGTGATAGGCAAATAAATACCAAATTTTCTCAATCACGTCTCTCGTAGTCTGGTTCTGGGAGGCTCCTTTGAGCATGTCAGACTCTAGAACGTTGAAGCCAGTGAAACTGCAATACTTATTCCCGACGAGGGATCTTGTGGACATGTTGGCGAGAGCAATCGGAGCATTGAACTGATCCGTTGAGATTAGGGGTACGCTCAGAGAATGTGAGAGACCCAATCCCCATCATTCTGTGCCTTGTCGTTTCTGTAGTCTAACCTTCCAAGACGGGCTTCCTCGGAACCAGAAAGGACCTCAACAGACATGGTGCTGCTTGCCATACGCTATGTTCCGCTTTATGAAAATGAACTTCTTACCAATTCACGAACCACCCAGCCCAGCCTCGTGCTCAGACCAGCTGATAGGTCTCTTTCTCTGAGGAACAATATATTCAACAGCAGACAGGCGTGTCACTATACAAGGCTGCAATCCCGTTGGTTCGTGGACACTGGTAATAAGAAACCAGCATTTGCCTGCCCTCCACCAGAAATGCCGATATACGACTCTGCTTATCTGGCGCACCTCGGACTTGTCAGCGATTGCGCTGAACCGAAATACCACAAACAAGAAAAAAAACGATAGTTCACCGTGCAGGGAAGCCGGCATTCCTACGTGTCACCATTGATAAGACTGACCCTGGCAATCCAAAGGTTAGTTGGGCCATTGTCGACGGTGCAGGCGCCTTTGTTGTATCTGGTATTTCTGCGGAATTGTGTCAAACAATTCTCCACAAGTCGCGAGCAGAGCTTATAAAGCATTCGCAAAGGCTGTCAAGGGCTACGATCAGAGGTTCGAAAAGCGTATGCGAACCGGGCAAGCGTCAACGTCGCCGGGAATGGAATCTATTCCTACAAGCCTGAGAACGCTATGATGAAATTTCATAGCAAATTGGGATGACGAAGAGCTGGGCAGAAGATGCAGACTATGACCAACTCATCTCCGGCAGCGATTTCTGCAGCATCGCGCTTCCACCGCAGATAGCTCCAACTGCTGTTGCTGATCCGCTTGACCAGGCGAATATCACGAATCCTTCCGAATAAACAGAAGATATCGATACCGGCGACGAAACCAATGACGATCCTGTCAGTACTACGAGCGCGGAGTCATCTGGATCCATTGCAAGACAATCAGCCTCGTCACATACAGTGGTCGCAGTGACCGCCGTGACCGCAGATAGGACTTATGAGAAGGGACTTAGCAAGTTTTATTCCTTGCATCAAAACCAGCAAGAGGAAGCGTGCGAGTCTGCAACTCGCGAACAAGCCGTCGAGGAGGTCATTGATTTTCGCGAAATCTATGCGAGTACCATCTCCCTTCAGAGCTATCTGGGAGACGACACTGGTGAAGGACAACAAACGCAAAAAAAAAAACCTTCTATATGTACATACGTCCAACTGTTCCAAGTCCGAGGTACTGGGCTGGGCAGAGAGGAATAACTGGTGCTTCATGGGAAATCTGCGAGCTCAAGGACAAAGCCAAAGTGCAGTCATGTTGGGAACCAATGTTCTCTTCAAGGAGCAGCCTCTCTGAGTAAGGTACATACCTGCAGCCGCAGCCACATCCGCGACAAAAGAACCATGGCAAGCAAAATACGAAAATGACAGCGATCACAGCCACACAGGGAGAGAGAGCGCTATTTATAATACGACGCAATCTGTCAAGCCTGTCTACCATGCTGCTCATCCTCCCATTCTGGTGATCCCACCTTAAAGGCTGCTAGGATCGTTGTCCACATTATTGTGGCAGTTGGGTTGTCCATACGGACGGGTTGAGAATGATCCCACGGGGGGACTGATTGATGCTGATAGAGCTCACGCAAAAAAAAAAAGAAGAGAGAGAGAGAGGGGGGGGGGGGGGGGGGGGTTGGTTCATCATTGTTTGTTTGCTTTAAACACTTTTATTTTGCAAGGCTACTCATATGTACACTTCTGGGGAATTCAATGTTAGCTTGATGGCACTGCTGGGCGTTTGTTAAAGATGTACCCCTATGAGGGAATAAGTTGTACATGTATGGTATCAGAAAATGGGCGGCAATACAAGTATTTAATGAACAGGAGGAACTGAATCGGGGGTAGCAAGGTAATGGTGGAAAATTGACAGCGCTCGCCGCTTTTTTCAGTCGTGGGTGGTGTGGCTGGGGGGCTTACTGGTTTTGTCAATTTCTACTTTGTCTATTACTAGCATCCATCTTCTTGAGTGAATTATTGTTCATTACCTCAACTTCCCTCTTCATGAAAACGGTAATGGAGAGCTAGTCCGGCCTGAAGAAAAGATGGAGGCAGAATTGGTCAGTAAACCGGTTTATTTCTCATTTGTTTCTCCCGTGTCAAACTGCTGAAAGGTTCCATTATATTCTCTGATCTCTTGAAGGTCGGCTACATGCAGGCTGTCTGAGACGGGTTCCTGCAGCAGAGCCAGAATTTGGGTGTATAATCCCTACAGGAGTGTTCAACAGGAACAAACTCAATAATCTGCATAGTCCTCTGCCATGTGTCTTCCTGACTTAGAGACACCACTTTGTGAACCCCAAATTCTTGGATTGTGATGAGTACCCTCGCCTTTCTATGCAATTGTCCCAATCGTCCCTTGCTAATTCTGTCTTCCGAATTTACAGGAGACAGCTACTTCTATTGAAAATCCGCAACACGAGAACCAGACTGTCCAGCGGGAGCCAAAGCACAAGAATACCTATCGAGGGATTTGGGGTCGAGGAGATTGTCGTAATGCAGTGATGAGACAAAAGCACGGGGAGCGGGCCTTGCAGAGGAAGAAAGGGAAGTTGTCAGGCGTGTCTGCTGCCAGACAAGTTCGTGCTGTCAATAGCAGTAAGTCATAATCCGTGTCTGGAGGTTCCTTTTCTCTTCCTGATCCTCGTCAACTTCCCTCCCTCCCTCCATTACTCTCTCCTCCATTCTCTCAAGAAGGCTGCCGTGAGAGGCATAATATCTGGTCTCATTCTCACCAAGCCAACTGCCCTGGAAGATATGCTCCTGGAAATAATCGACAAAGTGAGCTCTGGCTATTGAAAATTGTCAGACTTCACTCAGCATCTGTCTGGGCCAGGTCATAAGAAAGGATGGCCTGATGAGCGTGTTTCATATACCAGTTTTCCTCTTCTCAATGGCCTTGCACATTCACTCCTACCCCCCACAGTGAGAAGAAGCGTCCGTGTCTTTCCTTACCTTGCAACTTCTTCTCTCTCACAACCTCTCACACACCCAGGTATTCCATTCCATCCCATACCATTTTGTTCACCCGCATTAGCCAGTTCATTTTCTTCATCATCTTGTGCATCTTCTTCATCTACATCCCCTTCATCTTTTCTGTCTGCCTCATCTAGTGCATCTCTTCACCCACTCAGCACTTCTTCCTCACAGGATGGCTCTCCAACGTCCAAGTAATGCGCCATTCCAGGGACGTGGATCACACTCAGCTGTTTTGCCTCACTCTCATGTCGCTCGTCCCTCTGACCACTCTCACTCATCTTCAGGCCGGTCCTCAGCCTCGCCTCCATTGATCCATAGCCATGTTCCTGCCTCCTCTGTGATTGCCCCATGGACCACCTGGGATACGGTGGCAGTTAACCTGTTCAACATCCCAGAGGAGGCAAACACGCTCCTCGTATGGCAAGCCTTCAGTGGAGAAGGGCGGGTCTTCTCTATTGACCTGTTCGAGGACAACAGAGGGAAAAGAACGCGCAAGGGAAAGATCCGGTTCAGGTTTGTTGAGTTACAACTCGTTCACTTCGTTTAGGATCATATTGACCGCTGACAGGCCGCCACCCCGAACGGACTTCTGGAGGACTGGACAATACCGAATTGCCCTTTCAGACGGCCGCCAGGTGAATATCATCGTTCGCCTAGACACACAGAATAAGCAATTCCAAGTCCCCAGTCCCTTGCAGCCCAATGTCCGCTATCCAGCAGAAATCGTAAGCTCTCCGACTTACTCTCTTTTTGCCCTCATTATCAGACGGACATACTGATTCCAATCTTTATTTTAGGCTGTCCCAATCCTGGGACTGAATCTGGGAACCTTGCAGGGCGAGAAGACGATGCTGTCGCTGCGAACAATTGGGAATGGACTCCGGGAGTCCCCTCGGGTGGTCCTCAACTTGAACCGGCGAGAGCTGGTGGTTTTGTTCCAGGTCGCTATCTTCAATCACCGCCGCGCCGTCAAGGAGGTCGAAGATACCTTTCATGAATATCGCTTGCGAGTTCCCTTTGCCCAGTTGACTCGGCTCCTCCAGACACGGAATAATTCCTCAGAGTCCATCTCTCACATCGTAACTCTGGATGCGCCTCCTATCTACCACCGTCGCCTGAAGGATCTGTCTTCCACATTCTCGGAATCAGAAAGCAGTTGGAGAGATGCAGACACGTGGTTCCGCCAAACAGATATTGTCCATGTCCCGGAAGAACTTACGCGACTTCCAATCAGCTTAAGAAAGCACAAGGCCATCATAAACATCGGGCGCTGGACCACCTTCCGAATCAACTATCCTCCGAAAGTCGATGAAGGAGAAAATTTCACCCTTCTGTGCCGCGTGTTACGAGACTTCAACGTTGACATTGATGTCTCCGAAGACTTTGTCTTGAAGACACCTAAAGTAGCCCCCGTGCCTATCATATGGGACATTATCGATCCTCCTCCTGAGGGGCAGACGAAATCTTTCTTGGATGAGTTGCAAGGCGACGGATACATCAGTCTACCATTTCCGGTCCGATATCAGCTGGAAGTATGCCTCTCCCATGGGTACATCAGCGAATATGCGGCAAGCGGAGAATTTGTTGAAAAGCTTTTGGCAATGGGAGAGAAGAAGGCTAAGATTCTTCTGGAGCATATTGCGACAGAAAAGAAGATCTACTATGATCCCATGGCCATCTTCGACCTCAAGTTCGTGAAAGGCGTGACCACAACAAGAATTCCCCCTTATTGCTGCTATATGCGCTCAGCCACCATAACACCCAGCACGATTTACTACAATACTCCGTCGGTCGACACATCGAACCGTGTCATCCGTCATTTCATCGCATTTTCTGATCGCTTCCTTCGGGTGAGGTTCAAGGACGAAAAGCTTGAAGGCAGAATCAATTCGACTGAGAGAAATACGATGGACGAAGTCTTCACTCGCATCAAGAGAACGATGACTAACGGTATCACGCTGGGTGATAGACATTATGAGTTTCTTGCCTTTGGCAACTCCCAATTTCGTGAACACGGAGCCTATTTTTTCGCTTCCCTCCCCAACTTGACAGCTGCGAACATTCGCGGTTGGATGGGCCAGTTTAACGACATCAGAAACATCGCAAAATACGCCGCAAGGTTAGGTCAGTGTTTTTCGACGACTCGTGCCGTGACAGGGTGTTCCGTGCAAGTTCGGGAAATTGAAGACGTCGTGCGCAATGGGTACACTTTTTCAGATGGGGTCGGTAGAATATCCAGATTCCTCGCGCAGATGGCAGCGAACGAACTCAAAATCAAAACACCAAATCGTGATCCTCCATCTGCTTTCCAGTTTCGCCTCGGGGGATGCAAAGGCATGCTGGTCGTTTCGTCAGAAGCACAGCGGCAAGAGATCCATATCCGCCCAAGTCAACACAAGTTCCCCGCTGATCACAACGGCCTTGAGATCATCCGTTGGTCTCAATTCTCTATGGCAACCTTGAATAGACAACTTATTATTGTTCTCTCGTCTCTCGGTGTCTCGGATGAGATATTTCATGAGAAACTTCGAACGATGCTTGCGAACCTTGACGAGGCGATGACGAACGAGGCTCAAGCTGTGCACTTGCTCCAAAAGTACATCGATCCAAATCAGATGACCCTTTTCATATCTCAGATGGTCAAAGATGGCTTCCAAAAGTCGAAAGAGCCTTTCGTGACCTCTCTGCTGGCTTTGTGGAGGGCATGGCAAATAAAATACCTGAAGGAAAAGGCGAAAATCGTGATTGATAGGGGAGCATGCCTTCTGGGCGTTATGGATGAAACGGCCACTTTGAAAGGTTATTCGCAGAGTAATCTTCCAAATCGAGGCGCATCTCGTGAAGACAAAATCTCTGCATTGCCAGAGATATTCGTTCAAGTTTCCAGAGCAGATCAAGGCGGCAAGTATCAAGTCATCGAAGGAATATGCATTCTTGCGCGTAATCCTTCCCTCCACCCCGGCGATATTCGAGTCGTGAAAGCAGTCAACGTCCCACAACTGAGCCATCTAAAAGATGTCGTGGTCCTTCCGCAGCTGGGCGATCGAGACATTCCCAGCATGTGCTCAGGTGGAGATTTGGATGGTGACGATTACTTGGTGATTTGGGATGAAGACTTGTTACCAAACGACTGGTTCCGGAAGCCAATGGACTATACTGCGACCAAGGGCCTGGATTTGGATCGTCCTGTAACAGTTAACGACGTCACCTCTTTCTTCGTCACGTACATGAAGAATGATTGCTTGCCACGAATTGCTCATGCCCACCTCGCATGGGCTGATTTTCTCCCCGGCGGAGTCGAAGAGGCTAAATGCATGCGTCTCGCCCAGCTGCATTCAGATGCAGTTGATTACAACAAGACAGGTAACCCTGCGAGAATGACACAAGATTTGCGACCCCGAATGTGGCCCCATTTCATGGAGAAAAAACACCAACCAAAAGAGAGGATCTACAAGTCTCGCAAGATTCTAGGCCAGCTGTATGATTCTGTCGAACGTGTTGACTTCGTCCCCAATCTTGAGATGCCGTTCGACGACCGGATCTTGAATTGCGGAATCACAGTCAAGGAGGACTTGGCGCAATTCGCAAAGCAGCTGAAACACACGTACGACCTTGCAGTGCGGCGCATCATGGCTCAGCACGAGATTAAGACTGAATTCGAGATCTGGTCGACTTTCGTTTTAAGCCACGCAAACATGAGCAAGGACTACAGGTTTCATGAAGAGCTTGGAGAAATATCTTCGTCACTTCGTGATCGCTTCCGCAATGAATGCTATGACAAGGTTGGAGGGCGCAAATTTGAGCTTCTGGCTCCATTGGCCGTGGCGATGTACCGGGTTACTTGCGACGAGGTGACTGTCGCGCTGGCGGAATTCCACAAAGACCATCCCGCCGACGCAAGAAAACCGAATACCGATCAATTGCCTCTCATCAGCTTTCCGTGGATCCTCCCGGATATCCTTGGCAAGATTGCTATGGGTTATTACGACGAGAAGGATGAAGCCTTGGTCGTTGGCAGTGAAACTAAAGAACCTCAGCAGACTGAGGATCAGCTGAAAACGCTGTCGGAAGGCCCATCTGGCTCCAACGAGGCTAAAGCGGAAGGTGAAATCGGTGAATTACCAGAGAACGAGGGTGCACAGAACTCAAATACCTTGTCTCATCATCCAGAAGATCGTGTCGAAGTGGAAGGAGAGACTGAAGATATCCTGGAGGAGGAAGGAGACGTGAAGCCCAGCGCCCTGGATATGCTCGAAAACCTCCTCGAGGGCTCTGATGAGGACTAGGCTGGGATACTCACGGGGAATTCAACTCGAAGATCAGTTCGAATAATACGATATGTATGGAATTTGACTTTTGGGTTTCGAGCAGCAAGGACGAGCAGAAGGAAGCATTTGAAGTTGAAAATAGGACTCGATTGAAATTGCAAATGGCCTAAATCTAGTATTTCAAGTTACAAGCTCAAGTTGATCAAGATTTCTCCACATCCCTGCGTTGTAACGAACATCTAATATGGAAAGTGAAAAAGATAATGAAGTAGTAGTATTGGCTTCCTCTAGATTCGCATCCAAAGTTCGACAACAGCCTTGGAATCCTAAAGCAGAAGCTCTCAAGTGCCTGCGCAAAATAATTTGTCAACGGACTGGACCTTCTTGGCGGGTCAAACTTATGGACAGTTTCCTTAGGGAGTTAGCCAATGAAATGAGCCGGAAGAACTTTTTATACAACGTCATAAGTCAAATTATATATTCCACCCATCACGTACATATCCATCTGGCATACCAAAGGAAAGAAAGGGAAACACATAATAGCCTCTCCGCGAGTTCTGGGAATCAATTGTGATATCGGGACAAATTTGCAACGCAGACAAGATAAGAAAAAAGAAAAAAAGAAAGAGGGGCAATGCCCTTACAACCACCCCTCCCGCCCACTCTAATCCCCTACGTATCTCCTCCTCCTCGCTCCTCTCTGACACTAGTCACCTCTGTCCTCGGAGCGACCAGCAACTGGCTGGTATTGAGATTTCTGCTCGCAGCCTTGGGTTCGGGTTCCACTCGTGCTGGAACAGCGACTATCAACGGGCGTGAAGATGGCGGCAATGGCGATGAGGGACTCAAAGGCGGGAGAAGAAAAGTCGTCCTGTTGAGCTTCCTGCGCAATTGGGAATTTTGGAAGAGTGAGGCGAAGAGGTTGGTAAGACATCCATCCCATCATTCGAGCCAGCATTCATTCGAGAAATTGCTTGGGTGTTTCAAGCTACGGTGTGTGTGAGCTTTTTATCTGATGAAGTTGTATCGAACCAGGGTCTTGATCTAGCCCGTCTGTCAGACCAGGGCCGGTTTGCTTTCATCGACGGGCTGTCGGAATTGTTCTATTCCTCATCTGCGTCGAGTGCGCCCTCCCCCCCGTCACCGTCGCTGGCGCACTCGGGCTCTGCTGTGCCTCCCAGCAGAACTACGACGCTTCCGGTCCGATCACCTCCAGGCGCGGTGCCGGCACGAGTGCCAGGAACACCACCTGCCACGACGGGCAGCAGCTCAAACAGAGTCTCTACAGTGTCAGAGTCTACAAAGCGATTGCGTTTTACAGGTCGGGGGACAGCGGCCCTAGATTCATTGGAGAAGGATGTCTTGGCCGTCGTCGAAGAACTTAAAACGAAGGGACCTACAGCGGTGAACTCTGACGGCAGCAACGACGAGAATGGCATCGTGCTGGTAATTGACCAGCCGGATTTGCTACTTGCTGCGACAGGGTCCAGTCAAGGAATCGGGGCTACAGAGATGGGAGAGTGGATCATGGGACTGGAACAGGTACGAGAGAACGTTCATCGCCAATTTAACCAAGCTTACGTTTGACCCCTTTCCGCTCCTTGAGACTTCAGCTAATCTACTCAATATAGCGCGTCCACTCCACGATCCTCACAGTATCCGCCGATTTCCCACTAGTACATAACGCTGCTGTATCACCTACTTCACTGGAAGGTATTGCTACTCCTCTGGAGACGGAGCACGCCGCGTTCGTTATCGGACTCGCCCACCGAGCGCGGATGGTCATGCAACTGCGAAACTTGGATACAGGCGCAGCGAAGGATGTCAGCGGGGTCCTGAGAGTCAGTAAAGGCGGGGGCGCATTGGATGAAGAGCTCGACTGGGAAGAGAAAGAGGTCTTGTACTTTGTTCAGAGGGATGCTGGCGTTAGGGTCTTTGGGCGTGGAGAAATGAGTTAGGACTGTTTAGAAAAGGGGAGAAAATAGATAGAGAGGCCTTTTTTTTTGACCCTTCCGGGCTGGATGTTGAAGCCAGTGGTTAGTAGTTAGTACGGTTGGCAGGCATCTCCTAGAAGGAGAGACAAGAGATGACACAACGAAAACGACGTTTTTTTCGAAAGTTGCTTGGATTTGTAATTTTAAGACAGGATCCACGTGTTGGTAAATTGTCACCACCACGTCTGTCTCAACTTGATTGACATGGATAAAACTCGCCAGCCATTAAACAGAAGGAAATTTCATGAGCGCCGTCCTTTTGTTTTCCACCGTTTTCGAACCCATGGGAATCGTTTTAAACTTTTTCTGATTTCCTTTGTAAAAGATGATGGGTTGTTGGAAATATTGGTGGCAAACAGGAGAGAGAAGCAAGCCCCATCAGCAGCCCCCCTCTGAGATCATCACATCAAATCCTGCCATCCATACCCCCTTTCAGATGCCCACTTCATTCCCAACCCTTCGACTCCAAAGAAACGAAAAACAAGGAAGTCTTTTTCGCGATGTTGTCGAATTTACTGGGTCTGGGGGCCACGAGCACCCTTGGGCGCACCGGTCTGGAAACCGTTGTGGAATCGGCGGTTGACGAGCTTCAGGTACCTCATGCGACCAGTGCCGGTGGTCCTCCTTCGCTTGGCCTTCTCGCTCCAGTTGTCTGTTTGGGCATTCCCAAAGTAAGCGTCAGAATCCGACCGCAATCTTCATGATGGTAAGGTAAGGGGTTCGTTCGTACACTTCCGAGTCTTAGCAGCAGGGTAGCCGCAGGAACCGCAGGTGCTCTTCTGGATGTGGAAGGCGCGTCTGCCTGTTGACCGCAAAATCTCCAATGTCAGCGAGTGACTCTTCACGTCTCTTTTTCCCTTCCCCCATTTCATTTATGTTGGTGTTGTTTCGCCCATCGCCAATCAATCGCCCTTCGCGCCCGTGGGAATTCGGAAAGAGGAGAAACTAACCGCAGCGTCTGCAGAGCGTGTGCGTCTTGTTGTGACGCTTACCAAAGCTGGAGGTACCCTTCGCTACACTTGTTGTCAGTTTTCTGGAAGTTGAAAGTGAACGTGGAGGCGGATTTCGAGGTTCAGTTCAGCACGTACTCATCTTGAATCAGGGGGATCTGTTGGCAACAAGCACTGGTTAGTAAACGAATTGGGAAAAAAATAAAAAGATAGATATTTTCAAGACGGGTTCGTGGAGACTACTCACCAGGCGATTCCGTTGAAGGGCTGATTGTCGGTGTCGTCGTCGCTGAGCGAGCGTATCGTCAAAGTTCGGCTCCTCCGAGTTGGATGTCGCTTAGCGAGTTGTGGTGTTCAGGGCTCAAGCCCTGTCCCGTGACTGCAGCGAGTCGTCTCAGCCAATGATGGGTTGGCGTCGGCAATTTTATATCACGTGACTTTGAGTGTTTAGCGGCGCCAAGCATCACAGATTTTACGGAGTAATAGATAGGTCTTCTGTGATTCCGGCTAAGATGCTTCGTCTGAAATACCGGCATATTATGACGCTTCTGTTCCTACGTCTGTTGCAAAGATAATGGGTCCCATTGATAGTTCCAGGAGGACTATTAATATATATCTTAGCCGCGTCATAAAACATACTGTTCGGGAACAGGCAGATTTCTACAGAGTACTGTTACTTTCTAATTCTTTCAACAGTCATACTCCGATAGTATGAATCGATTGATTTACATTAATCCAACTGGAATAATAACAAATAATACGTTTTACTGGCAAGTTGGCGAAGAAGGTTGTTGCGTGTACCGAATGCGCCCGAAAGCTAGCATTATATATATTGTCCTTGCCCATTGTGATGCATCGTGACAATCAGCTCATTCATGTGTATTTACAATCTTAAGTCCACTATTTTATTTTCAAGAAAAAGCCATCATGATCATTCATGGTTCAACTTCCCTGAAAATGCTCCAAAATAATAAACCGCTATTCTGGGGTATGTACATTACAACACTCATAGAAAACACCCAAGACAAAACCATTCCGGTGACGAATGCATCCTGTATGTACACACATGCGCCGAGAGCCATTTAAAAGAAAACCCGAAAATGGAGAAAAGGCAGCGATCTCATTCGATCAGTTCGTCCTTCCCTAAGTATTTAGCCATAGGGTCTTCCGCGGCCAAACGACTTCGTTTATAAGATTCAAGTTCTTCCTCGTCAACCCCTTGATGCAGTGCCCGCAGGTCTCGTTTCCTCGTGTCTGTATCAACCTTTCTGGTCTCTTCATTTGCCTCCTCTTGTGGCTTGGCCGAGTCCGCCGTGCCATCTGCCTCGGGTTCAGGTTCGGGTTCTGCTTCTAGCTCGTCCAGGAACGTCATCTTCGCTGCCTCTTCAAATGCCTTCTTGCCCTCCTCGCCAGTACAGTAGCTGTTTTTCACGGTAGAATGACAGCAAGCGTAGCCCCATTGGAAGTTGGACCACCAGCTTCCCCACACCGACGTGTGGTTATTAATGAGCACGTCCTCTGCATACTTCGATTTGGCCGCCCTCTTTGGCGCCCCCTTAATGGCGCCCGTTTCGTCGTATTCAACAAATCGCTCGTTCTCGATAACAGCAGCGTCACGTAACGGAGCTGCTTTCAAATGTTCTTCGCCACCATATTTCTCGAGGAGCTGCTTCCGTTGAGCCTGACGTCTGGCTTCACTTTCGGCCGTCTCTTTCTTTCGCAAGATTTCACCAGAAGTAGGATTGGCTTGAAGATGAATCTGCTTGTCTCCCCGTTCTTGGGCCTCCCATGCGTAGCGTTGTGCTTTTTCGAATTCTGCGGCATCGCCAGACGCTCGTATGAAGTTCTCTTCGGCTACAAGTGCCGATGCTTTATCTGCTTGCGCGCCCATATCAACCATTGATCTCGTCTTCGGATCATACTTGGCTGAATCAAGGTCAAGATTAAGGAGGTATTTTGCCGTATCCTCGCGAATTCGTAGATTCCGGGTGGCTGTACTCTGCTTTCTCCCCATGTCCGACTCCTCAGCGTATCGGGCCTCTTCCTGTCCGTCGTCACTCTCTTCTTCGCCATCTTGATGTTTTTTCTCTTTCTCGGCTGCCTGTTTAGCCTGGCGCTTCAAGTTCTCGAGCTCTTCGTATTCTTCAACGACGCGCCGATATTCGGCGGGATCATATCCGTTCCAACGGTCCCGCTTTGCATCCCAACCAAGCTCAACTTTCTGAATCACTTCGTCTGGTTGTATATCCTTCCCGGTCCATCGAGCGCCGAGTTTCCGCGGCCGACTCAAACATTCCTTCGTTTTGTGTGTCATCGCGCCGCAGTTCTCGCAAGCACCCTTTCGGTACTTGGTGGCGGCCGGACCTAGCCGTTTGCCTCTGTCGTACCATTTCGATTGATCAGCGGTTGACTTCTGCAGACGCTGATGCTCTAGATAATCATTTGCCGAGGAGTCATCGTCGACGTAGAAGGGTTTCTTCGAAATGAATGACGGAATGTATTCGTTGCGCTCCTTCGACGCCACATCGGTAGGTCTTCGCGACATCGTGATGAATCTGTAAGGAGCCGATCTCAGAACTCTGAGAGACGACTCACTTAACACTCGCAACTTCGAGTGTCTCTTGTCGTAGGCGAATTGAAAAGAGATGGTTTTGTGAGCAGATGTCGATTGACCAGAGACGTTTTGAAATCGCCGACATCCGAGATAGCTAGGTTTATATCACGTGATCAGGCGTTAAGGGCTAATAATGGGTCGCGTGGCGCGGCAATTCTCGGCGGTGCACGGCTGTTGCCTAAGGCCGCCTGACTAATGCACGTCATTCTTGATCGCGGTATGCGACGCGAGTATCTAGTAGATTTAAAAACGATGATATGAGATTTTTCCTATATCGTCTCAAGTCAATATAAAATTTATATTCATTAGCTTTTGCGCGATGATTTTCAGAATCTCATCCTTACCATCCTGAGAGACAGGATGGAGGTTTTTCGAGTTCGTTTGAATTGCATTGATCATTACCAGGCAACTCCGACGGAATTCGATCCTCCCGTACCACATGGTATCGGCATATCAAAAAGAGATGACAGGCCCAAGGTTCCTGTCATTCGCGCCTTTGGGGCGACGGAAACAGGCCAGAAGGTCTGTGCCCATATCCATGGCGCCTTTCCTTACCTCTATATTGAGTACAAGGGAGGCCTAGGACAAGACGAAGGTCGGTACGATGTTCTCTAATATCTGAGTCTGGGTTGCTTAAAATTATATTATCTTAGTGAACTCTGCGATTCGTAATCTACATCTCTCAATCGACCATGCTTTGGCTATTAGCTACCGTCGGAACGCATACGACGGAAAGACGGCTTACGTCGCCCACATATCTCTGGTCAAAGGAATACCTTTCTATGGTTATCATGTGGGATATCGGTTTTATTTCAAAATATACTTGTTGAATCCATTGAATATAACCAGGCTCGCCGATCTCCTGCGTCAAGGGGCTGTGTTGAAACGCCCTTTCCAGCCATACGAAAGTCATCTTCAATACATACCACAGTGGATGTGCGATTTCAACCTATACGGCTGTGAGTATATGGATTGTGCGAAGGTCAAGTTCCGTTCACCAGTTCCAAACTATCTCGAACTTTCCAATGTAGCTCATCGTTGGCATGATCGCTCAATACCTAGAGACCTCATTTCAAACGAATCCGACTTGCCGAAGCAGAGTCATTGCTCCTTGGAAGTTGATGTCTGTGTTCAGGATATCATGAACCGTCATGCTATAAAAGAGAGACCGTTACATCATGACTTTATTGAACGACTACATCCCCTGTCCCCGGAAGAAAAACTCGTTCACAGTATGGCTGGTTTATGGCAGGACGAAACGCGAAGACGCAAAAAGAGACTTGGAATCAAGGATCCTGGAAGCAGCCCTTTCGGCCCGGAGGAGCTGATCTCAATGTCTGCTAGCCCCAGGGACCAGAACACAGGTGGCTGGGTCCACGAAGAAGAGTTCTGGAAGAAATTGCATGAAATTGTTGACGAGGAAAAGCGGAACAGTGATGGGACAAGCGTCTCTTTCGAAACATACGTGAAGAAGGACCCTCTCGAAAGTACAGTCAAGACTGCGCTTGAGAGCGTCGAAGATTTGTTTCCACAGAAACTGGAACCTTTGAATCATGAGAGCAATGATCTGCAGGACGGAGCGTTGGATACTGGTATCCAGATTGATGAAAATACGGCGCTCTCATTCGGAGTGGATGAACAGTATAACTATTCAGATGACGAGTTTTCCGACCAGCCAGATTTCGCACTTGCGCAAGATGATCCTGCTCTTAATGATCTCCCAAGCGACGCTTTCCAAACACAAGATGAATATCCCGAGGGGCTTGGTGATAGGTCAGACTCAAATACTGACATATCCAAACAACACGATGACAACAGAAGAGACTATCCCAAACCTGACGATCTAGCCCATCGCAGAAGCCCCGCAGCTCGTGTCAGAGAAACAGATGGGATACATAATGCAGAGTTTGATCCGAGCACGATTTCACGGCCGCGGAAACGATCAAATGGTGAAGAAATAAGCGTGGGACATGTGGCGAAGCGATCAAAACAACTTAATGGCGATCATATTCACGACAAACACGCTCATTCAACTGCCACTGCGGATACAGGAATCTCCCCGTCTGATATTCCTGCAGCTTTGGGGGATGCTATTGTTCATACTAATAATCAAAGCAGTGCAGAGGGTACGGCCCAGCCACCTTCGCAGCCAAAGCCGTCTTCCTCGCAGAGGACGCTCCCGGGTAGAGCTTCGAGTCAAAATCAGCGGCTTTCGTTTCCGGTTGTCAAGGACCCTAATGATCCTCTAACACTCTTGCGCTTTAGTCAAAAAAGCATTTCGTCAAAACCGGTTTCTCAATTCTCTCAGGAGACGGAGAAGGTTTCTACACAAGAACACCGTCAAGACTCTCAAGCTAGGTCGTCTTCCCAGTTGGATTCATCAACTAGCGATTCAACCCTGCAAGATTGCAATACAACCGTCCTGCTGATGGCCCCGAACATCCATGATGCGTTTCACATCCCTAGAGATCGCAAGATCCTGTGTTATCGCTACCCTTGTCCCTCGCCTAGTGAAGTAATATCAACGATCAATGACCAAGGACGCCCGACGGTCATTTACCAGAAGGCTTTCTATAGTGACGAGAGTGATGTCCCTGAGCGGCAGCGAGAGTATGCCGGACGCGAATTTCGTCTGGGGAGTGATACCATACAATATCTGCCGGAGTTTGATAGAACGGGAAGGTCATCCTCACTGCTTGGAGAAAGGTTTGCTCCATCTGCTGCCAACCTCGAAAATATGAGGAAAGAGGATCAGAAGTTGCGCGAGCTGTCTTCATGTCGAATATGGGAATTTGCTCAGGTGCCACCACGCCGTTCGGAAGTCGTAGAATGGTTTGAACGGGAAATGGCGCGTGCAAAACAAAACAAATCGAATGGCTTCCGCCGTCTGCCTGAAACGAAGCCAAACGTATTGTCGCAGATTGAGGGCGCGACACAGAAAGACCAACATGGATTCAAATACTCTCAGAAGCAGGGGTCCACAAGCGTGGAACACCAGACTCAATACATGAGCGTGATGAGTCTTGAAGTGCATGTGAATACCAGAGACACTTTGGCTCCGAATCCAGAAGAGGATGAGATAGCCTGTGTGTTCTGGAGTCTGAAGTCCGACGACGAAGATCTCGACGTTAACAGTACCCTGGACGGCGTCCATGTTGGGATCATTGCCCAGTCAGGATCTAATGCCTTGGGGAAAGTAGCGCGGGCCATATCTGTCGACTTTGAACAAGAGCCCACGGAATTGGATTTGATAACTCGCCTGGTTGACATCGTGCGATACTATGACCCGGATATTCTCACCGGCTATGAGGTGCATAATAGCTCTTGGGGATATCTGATTGAGCGAGCGCGGCACAAGTACGACTATGATTTATGCGACGAGCTCTCTCGAGTCAAAACGGAATCGCACGGTAGATTTGGAAAGGAAAACGACCGCTGGGGTTTCAACCACACTTCTACCCTTCGGGTGACTGGGCGACACATGATCAACATCTGGCGTGCAATGAGAAGCGAGCTCAATCTGTTGCAGTATACGATGGAGAATGTCGTCTTTCATCTGCTACACAGGCGAATCCCACACTACCCGTTCAAAGACCTAACAGCGTGGTATAAGAGCAGCAAGCCGCGGGACGTGATGAAAGTCATTGAATATTATGTCTCCCGAGCCCAGATGGATTTGGAAATTCTCGAGGCGAACGAATTAATCCCCAGAACTAGCGAACAAGCTCGTCTGCTGGGCATTGACTTTTTCTCCGTTTTCTCTCGCGGTTCGCAGTTCAAGGTGGAGTCCCTGATGTTTCGAATTGCCAAGCCCGAAAATTTCATGTTGATCTCACCAAGCAAGAAGCAAGTCGGTCAACAGAATGCTCTCGAATGTCTTCCCCTGGTGATGGAGCCTCAGAGTGATTTTTACACCAGCCCGCTTGTGGTATTGGATTTCCAATCTCTATATCCGAGCGTCATGATAGCATACAATTATTGCTATTCGACCTTCCTCGGAAGACTTGTCAGCTGGAGAGGGCGGAACAAAATGGGTTTCACGGACTACGAGAGACCGCCTCGTCTGCTGGAGCTCCTTGGAGACAAAATTAACATTGCTCCCAACGGGATGCTGTACACCAAGCCTGAGATACGGAAGTCACTCCTGGCCCGAATGCTAAGCGAAATCTTGGAGACCCGTGTCATGGTCAAAGGCGGTATGAAAGTCGACAAGGATGATAAGATTTTGCAGCGCTTACTCAATAACCGACAATTGGCGCTCAAGCTGATTGCCAATGTCACGTATGGCTACACGTCTGCCTCGTTCTCGGGACGAATGCCGTGCTCCGAAATTGCGGATAGTATCGTCCAGACTGGACGAGAGACCCTAGAAAAGGCGATTGCCCTGATACATTCAGTCGAACGCTGGGGCGCTGAGGTGGTGTATGGCGATACTGACAGTCTCTTCGTCTATCTCAAAGGACGTTCACGGGACGAAGCTTTCACCATTGGAGAGGAGATTGCCAAGGCAGTCACTAAAATGAATCCTCGTCCGGTCAAGCTCAAATTCGAGAAGGTTTATCATCCATGCGTTCTCCTGGCGAAGAAGCGATATGTTGGCTTCAAGTATGAACATAGGGAACAGACAGAACCCGAGTTCGACGCGAAAGGGATTGAGACTGTTCGTCGAGATGGCACACCGGCTGAACAGAAGATCGAAGAGAAGGCTCTCAAGATCCTTTTCAGGACGGCAGATTTGAGTCAGGTCAAGAGTTACTTCCAGAAGCAGTGTTCGAAAATCATGCAGGGCAAGGTGTCTATTCAGGATTTCTGTTTTGCGAGAGAGGTGAGGCTGGGAACGTACAGCGAGAAGGGCTTGCTTCCTCCTGGAGCTTTGATCAGCATCAAGAGGATGCTCATGGACCCACGTTTGGAGCCTCAGTACGGCGAGCGCGTGCCATATGTGGTGGTCACTGGTGCTCCTGGGTCGAGACTAGTTGATCGCTGTGTCCCGCCCGAAGAGCTTCTTGACAACCCCCATCTTGAGCTCGATGCCGAGTATTATATATCCAAGAACATCATCCCCCCATTGGAACGTATATTGAACCTGGTCGGGGCGAACGTGCGCCAATGGTACGATGAGATGCCGAAGTTCCATCGAATTCGTCGCATTGAGGGCTTGGCTACTGCTGCTGGGAAGGAGGCCGGCTCCTCCAAAAAGACCCTTGAGTCGTACATGAAATCGTCCGCTTGTATCCTCTGCAAGGATAAACTCGATGATGCTGAGCTCCCCATCTGCAGCTCTTGTACCAATCAGCCTCATATTTCCCTTTTTACCCTAACGTCGCGCCTCCAGCAGGCTGAAAGGAGAGTCAACAATCTTCTCAAGATCTGTCGGTCCTGCATGGGCGTTTCATTTGGGGACGATGTCAAGTGCGACAGCAAGGACTGCCCATTATTCTACTCGAGGACAAGGGATCTGGCCAATTGGAGACATTCGAATGCTGTCCTCGAACCCGTTGTCAGGATGCTGAAAGAAAAAAGCGAAAAGGCCTTGGAGTGGTAGCAAACGACGGACGGCACGAAGGTTAATTATAACGTTATGATCGGGAGATAGGTTTCTTTTGGATAACCGCTGGCATGTGCATTTTGCTGTTGCAGGTTTGAAAGGGACGGTGGGCAGTGATACCCAGCATTTACTCTGGAGTTGTTTGGTTTCCTTGGTGGCACTTGGTTGTATACCGGTTTATCTGAGTTGCGGATGCTTTTGCTCTGGGATGGGTGTAGTCTGCTAGGTACGATACGGTTGCTCCTTCCTCATTGGCATAAATCTTGAACCTTCCCGCACGATACAGGGTCGTACACACAAGGCTGCAAACACAGCAAAGGCTTCGAGGTCTACTCCGTACATCACAAGTCATCACGTAGTCATATCCTCGTGTCCTCTCTCCGGAGTACTCTTGTCCGGACCCACTGATGTTTTATAGATTTCGGCTCATCTTTCCCCATAGACAACCCGGCGAACTGGATTGGGACCTGGACAATGGCCAGGGACAGCCAATAGAACCCACGGGTTAGTGTCGGGACAAGACCGCAGCGTAACGATGTAATGATTGTTGAAAATAATTTCGGAATTACCGTACTCACGCCTTACGACTCGGCTTTGTTGTGATCCCAATCCCAATAACCTTAGTATAAAGATTGGCTAAATAACTTTACTCATACAAGTACTGTACAGAGTACATTTCACCCTGCCTGCATAAGTCGTTACGAAACTGATGGGTCTTGAGTTAAAGTTGCACGCATGTCTCATTCCGGGAAAAGATCGCCGCGGCGTAAAGGAAGATTCTGTCCCCGCGGACCGAAAAAAAAACTGGAGAAGCCCCCGGAATTTTCCCCGCACTCGTGCTACCAATCCCGAGAACGCAGTCAACGCACCAATCCCGTATTAGTGTCAGTGTGTCACGGGCAGTCTCCTGATGGGCCGGAGTACAGTCGTCCGCCGTTCATCGTGGGTTAGCTAGGCCCGATCTTGAAGCGGACTCGCATCCGGGAGAAGATTATGGAGATGTCTAACTGGGGCAGTTGACCGGTCCGCATGAAGTATAAAGGGGAGGTGGTTGGCACTTGCAGGAGTCCTGCACATTGAGTCCTTGTATAGACAGAGAATTGCATGGGAGATTGACGGTGATAGTTGAGGAGACGTGACGTGAGAGAATCCACGATGGCCTCCGTGACAGATCTGGAAGGTCAGGCCTCCGAGGCTGGCGGCTTTCAGCTTGTATACAAGAATCCATATCTGTTTGGAGTAGCGTTGGTAAGCATCTGACCTATTTAGGACTCTCTAACGAGTGTATCGGGCTAACCTGATTCTGCACAGTTCTCGACCCTGGGTGGACTGTTGTTTGGCTATGACCAAGGTGTCGTGTCTGGTATCCTGACGATGGAGTCGTTCGGAGCTCGATTCCCTCGTGTCTATTCCGACAGCAGCTTCAAGGGATGGTTTGTCTCGACCCTTCTACTTGGTACGTACGGCCTATTTCCCCAACTTGAATCAATATCAGACTAACAGGGCTGGATAGCGGCGTGGTTCGGATCTCTTGTCAACGGCCCCATCGGAGACCGTCTCGGACGCAAGTGGTCGATGAATCTCGCCGTGGTTGTCTTCGTCATCGGCTCAGCCATCCAATGTGGTGCAGTGACGGTTCCCATGCTGTTTGTCGGTATGTATCACGTGTTTCAACGAGCGTGTAGCCTCCGAAGAGAAGTCATACAGCCGCTCACACTGTGTCTTCACGCCAACAGGGAGAGCTATCGCTGGATTCGCCATTGGACAATTGACGCAGATTGTGCCCCTCTTTATTTCTGAAGTAAGTGTCATACATCTACCAGGAGAAAGCAGCTCTTGGATTCGATACTCAACTTTCTATCTTAGATCTCCATTGCCGAGATTCGTGGCGGTCTGGTTGTCCTCCAACAGCGTAAGTCACTAAGCTAGAAAAAAAAATATGAATGGTTCAACAGATACTAACCAAAAGAAATCTCGATTAACAGTGTCCATCACAATCGGCATCCTCATCAGCTACTGGATCGATTACGGCTCCAACTACATCGGAGGCCCGCGCTGCGCCCCCAACGTCCCGTATACCGGAGGCACTGCGGCCGCACCCACCTTTGATCCCTACCATGACGTTCCCCCTGGAGGCTGCACGGGACAATCTGAGGCCTCGTGGAGATTGCCCTTTGCGCTGCAGATCCTTCCCGCTCTGACACTTGGTATCGGGATGCTCTTCTTCCCGGACTCGCCTCGATGGCTGCTCATGCGGGAGCGCGACGACGAGGCGCTGGCCACGCTGTCGAAGCTGCGTCGGACATCTCGCGATGATCCAGCTCTGGTCAAGGAGTATCTCGAGGTCAAAGCTTCTATCATGCTCGAAAACACCTTTGCAAAGGAACACTGGCCCAACCTGTCTGGCGTCAGGCTGCATATTGCGCAGGTACGTCTTTGGACCGAGGTCACAAAAAACAACATGAATTCCAGTTCTGACAGATCTTTGCCTTCTCCCTGTCCAGTATTTCTCCCTGATCAGCACTTGGGCACGGTTCAAGCGTCTCGCTATCGGCTGCTGTGTCATGTTCTTCCAGCAATTCATGGGCTGTAACGGTATGTTCATACAAATCATCTTGGGCATAATATCTCCAAGCATCAAGGCGTGATCGGAAAAATAGCTTGTTAATGGCGATTGTTTATTCAGCTATGATCTACTACGCTCCTACGATCTTTGGGCAGCTGGGATTGAATGGAAACACGGTACGTTTCGTCTCGTTTATTGATCCTCTTCCGAACGAGTCTGCTTTGAATATTAAACGGAATGAACTTCGTAACTCTGATCTGCTAACTTTCTCCCGTTTGATCTCTAGACATCCCTCCTTGCCACGGGCGTCTACGGCATCGTCAACTGTCTCAGCACCCTCCCGGCTCTGTTCTGGATCGACAAAGTCGGCCGTCGTGTCCTGCTCATGGCCGGCGCTGTGGGAACCTGCATCTCCCTCGTCATCGTCGGCGGCATCATTGGGGCTTACGGATCCCACCTGGTCGATCACAAAGCCGCTGGATGGACCGGTATCGCGTTCATCTACATCTACGATATTAATTTTTCGTACTCGTTCGGTGAGTGAGCGAGCGAACTGTCTCTGTGTGGGTACGCCACTTGAGAATTACCAGAGGCTAATCAAGCTACATATACATACAGCACCCATCGGCTGGGTCCTTCCATCTGAAATTTTCAACCTGTCAATCCGGTCCAAGGCCATCTCCATCACCACTTCAGCGACCTGGATGTGCAACTTGTAAGTTCTTCATAAGCAGCAAAAATGGGAAATGAGACAACAAGATAAAAAAAAAGCTAATATCGAATGCGATTTAGTATCATCGGGCTGGTTACCCCGGACATGCTCGCGGCCATCACTTGGGGCACATACATCTTCTTCGCCGCATTCTGCCTGCTAGCTTTCGCGTTCACCTATTTCTGTATCCCTGAAACTCGAGGAAAGGTACGCATCCCCCTTCGAATTCCCTTCACATCAAACATCGCCGTGTTATCTATTGCTGACCTTCTTGATGGAATAGACTCTCGAGGATATGGATCTGATTTTCGGCGACACCGCTGCTCACGAAGAAAAGCAGCGCATCGTTCACATCGAGGCTCAACTGCGTGGGACTCCTCTCGTCAGCGAGGATGTGCTGAAGGAAGAGATTGTGCAGCAGGAGAACGCGCACAATTTGCGTTGAAATCATATGACCGGGTAGATAATTCGTCAGGTCTGGTCCAAGTATATAGTGACAGGGAAGATATCCCGATGTAGGGAAGACAAACACTTGTTGAATAGTATCCATCAACAAAATAGGGTTAGAAGATCTCCGAATCTTCAAGCTTTCTATTTCTTTCTCGAATGACGGATACGATCTGGTCAATAGTAGGAAGACTTGTTCAGGTAAAGTCATCCTGAGGAGCGAAATTCACCCATTCCGAAAAGTCCACACCCGCTCCATTTCCTCCGTAATCACCCTGGAAGAGGCCAAATGCAGTATCGTTGAACAGCTGCCCTGACGGCTGCATCAGAAACTGCTGCTGTGCTTCCGACTGTTCGGCGCCGTTCTGTACATAAATCGTGGAGCAGAGACGATTGATGACATCCAAACAGCGGGCAGCTAAACGATTGTTGCTTAAAGATGGGTGTGTCAGGAGCGCCTTTGTGGTTTCGACATCTTGAATCCAGGAAGATGCCTCCGGAGAAGTAGGATCTGTCATGAGGAAGATGATTGGGATGATCACAGCTTGGAAGAGGAAATATCTGCTCGAACAAAAGCGTTAGCTCGGGAAATTCATACCATGTCCGTGACGCAGAAAAAAAAAAGAATGTGAATCTCGTACAGCATATACCAGGCCCCTAGCCGAGTGCAAATATGGCTTTCCATGAATTCCGAAATCGAAGCTATGGTAGCCCTAGCATGCTGCAAACATAAGAGCCGGCAATCTCTCTCAGCTGGATCTTCATGTTCGGCAGGTGAACCCGATGTCCATCTTTCAGATGCCCAGCGCAGGAGGATGGGCCGACAGAGAAGAATTCGCAGATTCCAGTCGCGCCACATCAGGCGGTTACGAACCAACGCCAGCCAGTCAGGCTCAGCTGGTGAATCAGCTTGTTTCAGGTATAAGGGCAGTTCGTTATACCAATCGTCCATGGGTTTTTGCAGGCACAACGTCTCTTCCGCAGATAAAGGCGGGCTCGAAATGAGACGCTGGTAAACGTGATTCGTTTTAAGGTGAAACTTCGACTGTGCAATCAGACCCGTGTACAACGTTGGTCCATTCACCTCCGCGGGTAACGATGTGGTCGCTGGTGTGAGAGACTTGTAACAGAAACAAGTTAGCTTTCGACATTTGCAAGAGGGTTTCGATAAATACCTCGTCATGGATATTAAGAACTTGTTTTGCATCCATTATACAGTCCTCGGGGAGGAGAATTGGACGCCCAAAAGTCTTCGCTGCGCCGCTGTCAAATATAAAAACGCCCCACCAAAGTCTTCTTCTGATCTCTCTCTGTAATAAGCTGATTTTCCACGAGGGAAACTCCTTGTGCAGACCAAGACTCATGGCCATTCGGACTGCCAGTCCAAGATAGTTCCATCCTGTGTTTGGCTTGTCACGTTTTTGGGCATAATTACTGAGGAGGAGTAGAGCTTGCACGAGAGTGAGATTGCCGGTCTCGAAAACAGATGCCTGCTGCAAGTGCACTCTGGCCTCCTGGTAGAATGAGATGTCTAAATCTGAATTGTCATCGCCGATGCTCCACGCTCCAAGAGCCAATATTGTGTTGAGAAGAATCTGCCACGCCTGGCCATGTGGACGGGGAATCTGTTCGTGGTATTGAGCCCTGAAAGTACTTTCATGGACGAAAGGATAGCTACTATGATAATTCAGAAAATAAGCGTCTATAAAAGCTTGCTCAACGAGTCCAGACGGTGCAGAATTGATCAGCTGGGCTTTCGGAGGCACTCTTTTGGGAACTATATTTAGCTTGGAGCCCTCCGTTGGAATATTGAGATCAAAACCATGTTCGCGAAGGGCACGAAGAGGAACGACGCTAGATGAAGATCCTGTAAAACATAGTAAGCACTTGTTGAAGAACAGGAGTCTAAAATTCTATATAATTCTATCTTACCAAAATATCCTGCCCCCTCTGGCCGAATCGACAGGGCAGCCATGCCATCGGTCAAGTCACCGAGTGAAATTTCTTTCTCCGCCCAGTCAAAGCCATCCGCCTGTTGCGGTAATGCTTCTGATGCTGGTTCGGAACGTTTGCTGTCGGATTTGATCTGTGGTGAATTTCGAGCCGAAGATGGTGGAGATGGAGCCGTCTTCGGTTGAGATTCCTGATCCTGGAGAAGGGAATTGACAATACTATCCAGGTCACCACCTGGAAATAGCTTTCCAAATGCTTTCTCGAACGCACTTAAGCGCTCCTCGACATAAGTAAGGTGTCTGATATGTTGAGTGCTACGTTAGAAAACAACAGGTTCTCTGGAAGCTCGCAGAAAAGAAAATCTTAGTACTCACTGCCTTGTCAGAGGACTTCGAATTATTTTTGGACTATAAACGCATTCCTTCTGCAGTTGCCTGCACTGAGCACATGCAGGCCGCTCTTTTGAGCACTGCAGGGATAGATCGAATCAGGCCCTGTCTCTGCTAATAAAGACGGGAAAGAGGGAAAGAAGGACCCTACCCTTGATTTTCGTGCTCGACATTCATCGCACTGGGTGCCATGTTAATCGTACTGTCGATTATGGTGAATTGCTGTGTAACTTACAGCGTATGAGTGCGAATCACGGGAACCGCTCATTTTCCCAGAATATAGATAAACCTGCTAAGCGAGTAACAGGGAATATCTTGTCGATGACAGCAATTTGGAGTCATCTATAAATTACGGAGTCAGCAAGATCAACCAGCATAGAACCAGATGTGGAAAAAATCACGGGATTCCATGTCCCGAGTAGCAAAGAAACACGTGTTTTGCATCCAGTTGCAGTTCATCTTAGATAGCTTTTGACGGGAAACAATAGATATCAGATCACATCTTACGAGCCGAAGTAAAGCGGAAGAAGAAACGGAAGTACGAGACATAGGCTTGAATAGTACCTTTCCAACGACCAAAAGCAATAGAAACATTGAAAACTCACAATTTTGAAGTGAAGGCAGATCACATTTACATGAGGAACGTCCAAAAACTCAAGACGCGCTTTCCACAGGTGCAAATGCTCTGACTTTGAGTGCAATGATATAGAGTTTCTTCAGGATATATCCGTCAAGTGGGTACAGAACGTCGAATCATGTGACGCTCGGAATAACTATCCTCCCTTTTCTGTGTCACGTTCCCGCTCTCCGTTCCCCGGTCCGCGTTCCGCGCTCTCTTCTGTTCCGCCCCGTCAACGGCGGAAATGGTCCTGACTGTGCTGGTAGTCATGAATTAATTTTTCCTTTTTTGGCATCCTTTGGCTTCTTCATCTGCTTAGCGGCTGGCATATAACAGACGTGCCACCTCCCAGCTGGTTAGAACGTTAACCAACTTAAAGTCGTATACAGTCAGATGATTCGCCGAGTCGCTCTATGATTCTAGAAATTTATATAATTTAGCTCAAGGCCCCCATTCAGCTGCGTCTAAATCTTTCACTTAGCCAATCGACCTCGAATGTTGCTGCCTGCAGGACACATCTCTTGTTGGTAAAACTTAGGCTTTACGTTGATATGTATTTACTGTTGGATCTTTGCTTAAATGCTCAACTGAAGGAATATAATCAGCCTAGTTTGACCTCTTTTCTACAAGCATGCTGATTGTTCTGTTCGTTTCCCATTCCCTCATTTTAAATCCTCTCATCACTCCTGTTGTCTAGGATTTATTCGCATCGTACACATATCCAATGGCTTCTAAAAAACCCCTACAAGTCGGGGTGCTCGTCGCAGACTCTGTTCAACTGCTCGATATGGCTTGCGTTGATCTTCTAAATATGGCCACGCCAGAGTATCTGACTGCAGCCGGACTGCCCAGCCCCATGGTCGAACTGGGGAGGCCATGTGACTTTTACTACATCAGCACATCGGGCAGTGGCACACTGCAAGAAAGCACTGCCAACATTGCCATCCGCATCACTCATTCCATCGAAGATGAGGTGGTGGCGCCTGGGAAACTCGACGTCCTGATCATACCCGGTCCTGATCCTAGGAATACACCCTCAGAAGAAGTGCAGAAATTCGTTCGAGAGCACAATGAAGCTAAAACAACAATCTTTGCAATCTGTACGGGGGTGCTCCTCTCAGGCCATTGTGGGATATTGAAGGGAAAGCACGTTACCGGGCCCCGAGCATTGATTCCCAGTTTGCGAAAGAAATTCCCTGAGGCTGCAAAATGGGATGACACGACCAGAGTTGTACACGACGGTAACCTGTGGACATCTGGTATGTTTTTATTACTGTCACCATTGACGATTGCTCCTATATATAGATAGGACTAACGCGTGTCTTTCTAATAAAGGTGGTGTAACCAACGGCAATGATCTCATCGCGACTTATCTCAAGGAGACATATCCCGGCCCCGTGGCGCAGACTGTGTGTGCCATGGCCGAAGTCGGAGACAGGCCTTTGAAGTATAAGACAGGGCCAACGCGCAGTTTCTTATTCTTCGTGTGGCAGTTCCTGAAAGCCTTTCCTGCATCTTGGTTCCAGCGCAAGTGATTACCTCTATGGCTAAGCTGACAGTTCAAGCATATTTGTGTTATATAACGTGCTTTTCTGAGGCTCTAAGAGCTTTGCTACAGATTGGAGACCTGAAACCCCTTTGCTTACCTCCGCTCATCACGCTGTTCTTCTTGATATGTATGTCAAGTGTTCTAAAATCTTTACGTTTGATATACTCGTTTGTATAGTATTGTTTCCGTACTCTTTTACAGATATCTTTCGAGTCAACGCGAGAAGATCACTCCTGCGGTTTCTCGAATTTATCATGAGCCTCATAAGAAGTCAATGATAGCAAACGAATCTGGCATGAACTCACCCGAGTTTCATGATCCCATTAGAAAGAAAGAAAATTGAGCATCTCCTCTTTTACAACAAATGGAAGATCTGGAGATGTGACACTTCTCTTATCACGTTGTCCATACTGAGCAACCCTGGCCGGAGGAATATCGACTTTGCTAATGAACAAAAAGTCAAGCCAACACAGCTCTGATCAAGTATCTACGCATGATTTCTCTCTCTCTCTCCTTTTTTGGAAAAAAAAAACTTATCATGAGGGCAGCCTACGTTCTGAAGACATTTCATGCCTCTTTTCCTTATCGGTATCTCTCGCATCGATTCTACTAGTACATTCTCTTTCTTACGCCCCATATTACTTCGTTTACATTCTTCTTTCATCTAGGTTTATCTCATTGACGACCTCTTGGGCCATATGAACTCTAATGAGAGCTCAAAGTCCGCTTGCACTACTGAATGAGTGTGAGCTCATCCCATTTCTCTTTGTTATAAGCACTGATTTGCTGGCAGTTGAACAGAAACCGAATCTTTTCTCTGTGATGGCAGTTATTACCTCCTTATTATGAGCATACCCTCATCAAGAGAATGGTTTCATAACCCGTTGTCCAGTCTTGATGTCGATCACAAGCTTATGCAAGTTGATGACGTGACTTACACCATTACAAGATATCACCGATATGTCAGGAGATTCAACCCTCAAGACGAATGGCACAGCTAAAGCTCTCTGTAGCTTGCGAACCTCTCTCGATTGCTCAGACACGAGGCACCCGACACGTTACAATATGCACCGCCGGGGCAGATGAAATCAAATCAACGGAAAGTTGGGAAGTTGCATTGCTTCCTCACTTTGATTTTTCTTGTAAGTTACACCACAAAGGAAATTTATCCAATGGTGAGTTGGACCTTGACACTTCAATTTCTCGAAACTATCACTTCCATCTCTCTATCTTCTCGTTCGTCTCAGATGAAATATACAAGTTCGCGATCACAGGTCAAGACACTAGGTGAGGAAATGTACCAGACATCAAATTCCGAAGCCGGTTTAAGTCGTCTTGTCCTTGTTGTGGTAGTTGACCTTGTCGTTCCAGCTACATCATCGTCAGTGAATTGTCCCCATAAATCTCTGCAAGCATCCAAAGCGGGGATCATATTATGGAAGCAATAGGAAGGAATCTTGCATATATCCGATGTTCCGCTCTGATGGAAGCTGGGTGATTTCTCTGCTTTTTCGGAGGGTTCAACTTACAACAAGGTCTAAACAGTGGGACATTAGCACCAAATCTTGTGATTAACGAGAGTGGCAGAGCTCACCTTGTCCCCATCTCCCCAAGGGAAGTTCTTGACGCGGATGTTCTGGTAGGGGTACTCGACACGCTCCTCCAGCGGGGGAAGGTGGTTCCAGTGCTCCCAGTGCTCAGTCCAGAGGTTGTACGCATTGATACCTCCAAGGATCAGGGCAGGGATGACAGCGCTGTTGAATTGGTAAGCATGCATGTTGCGTCGAAGCTCCAATTGCTCTGATCGAAGACATACTAGATCGACAGCTTTCGCCAGAGGTCTGGGAGCCATTCAGTCAGCATTGAGCATCGATATACCTTCCAAGCCAATATAAAGCTTCTGAGTGATCCAAGAAAGTACGTACCACTCGTGCCGGCGGCGTGCTCCTTGACGGCGGCTCTCTCGCGGTTGAACTCGTTGTCGGCCAACCAAGAAGGCTTCGTCTCGGTGCTGGTGAAGCGGCGCTGCACAGCAGAGCGCACAGGGGTGCTGCGAAGCTGCTGCCCAGCACGCTGGGAGAGACGGAATATATTGCGTTGCGGGAACATTGTGGCAGGAATTGGGACTCGAGAGACACAAACTGCGTGGGATCGTAAGAGGTGAGTTGAGGTTCGGGCACGACGTTTGACGAAAGCCGTTTAGCGACTCCGTGATTCGCCGGCGGGCCGGAAATGGAGTTACGTAAGCGACCGTGGCGTGATGTCACCCGCCAACACCGATCCGGCAAGACAAGCAGTCACGGGATCTCGTGACATCGTGACCCGCGAGAGGCGACACCTGTGACGCGATAAGGTCACGATAAGCTGCTGAATCTGCGAGAGCTGGATTTGCGAGGTTGCAGCGGATTTCGAGGCAGACGATATCGCGTATAGTTGTTGGCGAACTATGTATAACGGCGGCTGATCGCAGTGGCAATGGGCTTCCGCATAACGACATGGAATGGTATGTTTATACCCAGCTTTGATTTCTGCCTCTTAAAACAGGGCTCACTGACGCTGTCAACACAGTCAACGGTATTAGGTCAGTATCTCAGCTTGAGGTCTAGAGTTGCTCCAACTCCGGTACTTATAATTTGGCCAAACAGAAACCCTTTTGGGTATCAGCCATGGAGAGAGAAGCGAACTTTCAATGTAAGGACCTGAGCTTCCTTTCAGCATGTGACTAGCTAAACGTACAAATAGGCTATGTTCGATATCCTGGAGGCAGACATTGTCGTCTTCCAGGAGACCAAGATACAAAAGAAAGATCTCCGAGATGACATGGTGCTTGTGCCCGGATGGGATTGCTATTTCAGCCTCCCCAAAGTTAAAAAAGGTCTGACGTCTACAAATCGCGATGCAGGATGGGACTAACAACGACAAGGATATTCGGGCGTTGTAATATACACCCGCAATGCGACCTGTGCACCCATTCGCGCAGAGGAAGGGATCACGGGAATTCTCTGCCCTCCAAATTCTACCACTTCGTTTCGTGACCTCCCGGCTGATCAGCAGATTGGCGGCTATCCATCGAATGAACAACTTGCAGAAATCGGAGTTGATGCGGCAACACTTGACTCTGAGGGCCGATGCGTTATCCTGGAATTCCCGGCATTCGTCCTGCTCGGAGTCTACAGTCCGGCGAACCGGGACGAGACACGAAATGGCTTCCGCCTGGGCTTTGTTAGTGCCCTCGATGCCCGCATTCGCAACCTGGTTGCGTTGGGAAAAAGGGTCGTCCTGACAGGCGATCTCAATATCTCCAAAGGCGAGATAGATTCTGCACATTGGACGGAGGCTATACGCAAAGGAGCCGCTACTGAAGACGATTTCATCTCCGACCCGGTGAGACGGATTTTTAATCAGCTGGTTTCTGGCAGCAGGGTCATTGGTGAGAAAGATCCGGGTAGAGAGTCACCGGTTTTGCATGATATCTGCAGAGCATTCCATCCCGATCGAAGGGGCATGTATACGTGCTGGGAGCAGCGCATCAATGCTCGACCAGGGAATTATGGAGCGAGGATCGACTACGTCCTGTGCAGCCTCGATATGCAGGATTGGTTGTTGGATTCCAATATCCAGGAGGGGCTTATGGTATGTTCTCTCCGAAGAGTCGAGGGCATTACTAACAGTCTCAAGGGATCCGATCACTGCCCTGTTTATGCCGTGTTTAAAGACAAGGTGCCACTGGACGGTTCTGAGGTTGACATTCGCGACATTATGAATCCGCCGGGGATGTTCAAAAATGGAGAGCGCCAACGCGAATATTCAACGAAGGACTTATTGCCTCTGTCAGGCCGTTTGATTCCAGAATTCGATAGACGCAGGAATATCAAAGACATGTTCTTTCGTAAGGCGTCTTCTGTGGGAAACAGCACACCTGCTCTGTCGAAAAGCGATAGCCAGGGTTCGTCGGCAGCCTCTACATCTGCAATTGATGATCGAGTTTCCGCCAGTAAGAGTGCGCCAAACAATGCTGTACCCGAGCGCGATCCAGAAGCCCGACCAGCAAGCACTACGAAACGGTCTCAGAAGGGAGACAATTTTGCACCTCCGCCAGCTAAAAGGTCGAAGTCAGCAGGAGCATCTACCAAAGGACAACAAAGTCTAATAGGCTTCTTCAAACCGAAGCAAGCAGCGGTGGACGATACAAAAGCTGCGGAAGATCCCTCGCAAAACGCGAGCACGAATACGACCAGTACATCTTCTCAAGTCAACCTGGAATCCTCGACATCTTCCGACACAACTCCTGGTCTGCCATCGCAGCTGGCAGCGAACACCCGCTCGGATTCCACGGTCGAGAGCGAAATACCGACAACAGGCACTCCTACAGAACCTGCTCAAGACGAGTCGGTCGTTGATCCTGTAGCTAGCAAGGAGTCCTGGTCAAAGTTGTTCAGCAAGAAAGCTGTGCCGAAATGCGAGGGCCACCAAGAACCTTGCATTATGTTAACTACGAAGAAGCCGGGAATCAACTGTGGAAGAGCCTTCTGGATGTGTCCAAGACCAATAGGTCCTAGTGGGAACAAGGAGAAAGGGACTCAGTGGCGGTGTCCAACGTTCATTTGGGCGAGCGATTGGAACGGTTCTAATAACGCCGGATAGCAGTACCACAACGTTTTCTTTTGCCGAAACGGTATTCGACTTTTGGTATACGGTCCCGAGTACAGCTTTGAGCATCCCTCAAGAACAGTTCTTACGAGGTAATTCGAGGCTTCTTTGGTCGGGAAATACAGATTCAATCAGCAATATAATTACCGGCGACCCTCATGGCGTCCAACTCCTCCTGAATTCTCCCGAACACTTCTCGTATGTATTATCCCAATCAATCCATCCAGCACTGCCCTCGAGATGGCGTAACCTCTAAGAAGCTCGAATGAATCTGTGATGGGGAAGCGTACTCGAATGTCTACAAATACAAGGCACGTCAGTTACCCTTTTCAAAGTCGGACCTGTCTTCGTGTAGAGGGGTTGATCATTAACGTTACCAGGGTCAACGCCTTCCTAGAGGACCTCCTTTTCGGAAACATGTCGTAAGAATCAGGGCGTCCTCATTTTCTCGTCGATATATCACGTTTTGGTTCGAGGCCTCGACTATCCGTGACATGTCTTCGCCGACTCTGTGCTCAACCAATTGCAAAAGCTGCAAAACGTGGGGACCAGTAGAGCAGCAAAGACAGACCATAAAGTCTCTAGGCAACGACGACGACAGCGGACTCCTTTTGTCTGATTACTCTCCGGGCAAGATTCACTCGCCATGGTGACTGAGTCACTGTTGCCTAACGACGATTCCCAGCCTCCTCGTTTCACAACAACAAAGAAATTGTGCTCTCACTCACTGTTGCTAGACAGCAAGCGACAAACCACCGTGTTTCCTTTGTTTCTAGTGAATGATGGGTCTCCAGCACCTTAGGCAACTATGCGGAGGGGAGGCTGGAAGTGGAGACTAGGGCGGAGACTGAAGGTGAAGACCGAGGAGGAGGCTGGGGAAAGCTTATCGTCTGAAATTTTTTTTTCTTTGTTGCGTTCTGACAACAGATATCGAGACATGGGACGAGGGGGTTTT
>NW_027192399.1:389290-426880 GCF_041956645.1 Rasamsonia byssochlamydoides | reverse complement strand
CTGTCCTGCCTTGCGGGGTATTGTTTCATCATGCATTGCTGTGTTGGACAGCTTCCCATTTTGTTGGCTCGTAACAGCTATCTAGAATAATATTATTATTAGTTAGCTATTAGTATATTAGGCTTATAACCTTTTATTAAAACTAGCAAGACTTAGTAAGGGGATTATTAGAAAGAGAAAGGATAAAGCTATAGAAACAATTATATTAAGCCCATCTGTAAGATAACCTTATAGTAAGAAAGGAATCAGAAGGAGGTTCAGGGCTTTGGGCTTATATATATCTATAGGAAAGGTAGGGTAATGCCTCACTTAAAGGTGCATGGGCCAACGGAGCTAACTAAGCATGTAGCCGGCGAGCCGGCTGCACCGAGAAAATAAAAATAAAAATAAAAAAATAAAAAAAAAGGTTTAATTATGAAATTAATCGAAATGATCAATTAATCTTAAATCTAATCTAATCAGGACGGAAGGAAACAAACAAACAAATGAGCAAACGAATGAACAAGCAGGAGGGAGGGAAGTCGGCAAATAGTTATTAGCTAACCCTACAGTCCACCTACCCCTTATCCTACCGGGACCTATTATCCTATCTTATCCTATCCTACAGAGTAAGTACTCTACCTACCTAGGTAGTCTAATCTATCTAATACCCCGCAGTTAGTATAGTGGCTAGACAGATAGACAGACCGTATATGCATGCATCGATAAATCAATCAAGTCAAATCAAATCACGACTTGACTTGCATTTAGTTTAACTAACTAGTTATAGTAACTTAAGTTTATTGATTGATTGACTTTCTATGGAAGGATGCGATGAAGAGGTGGTGAGAATCGCATGAATTGAATGGATGAACGATTCAACCAATCAATGAATAAATGGGTGGATGGGTGGGTGTAATTATGTAGTGGTTAGTTACTAGTTTAGAAGTCATGACATTATTTGTCAGTGGAAGGGAGATCAAAACACAAGATCTTCTTCTATGTTGAAAGGATGTACATATGTATGTATGTGTGTGTGCCTGCTATGTCGGTCTCCCCTTTGGGATTCGTATAAATAAAGACTATCGATATGGGTATATAGTTTATATATGTATGTACTGCAGATACTTCCCGCGTATGTGTGTACCATATCATCTCGCGTATTGATTGATTGATGATTGACGTCTGGATGCCTGGATCAATCGCGTGCAGATCACCCGGTAGACAAAATAATCGTCACGAGATCTGCTTATTGATCTTCACCAGCAGCAACCCCTCAGACGGCCGGCCTCGTGCATCCTGCAAGCGCACAAATCGATATCCCTGCTGCAGCCGATCAAGGCGGATGGAGGCCCACGCCGCCAACTTGTCCTGGCCGAACTCATCGTCTTGGATCTTGAATCTGCACATATCCGCAAGGTTAGTTAGTCTTGCTCGGTTTAGACGGAGAAATGAACGGGTTTGAAGAGGTGCATTCGTTCCCGTCGATAATATGCAATGCATATGCATTCTAGCAGCGATCGAAGACCAAGATAAAAGTTCCGTCTGACGCAGAGCAAGCTTCATAGACTGCTGAGCAGTCCGTCGGCCGATAGCGTGAAGCTTCGAGCTGACTACCGCTGCGGGACGGAATTTGTTCGGTAAAAAAAAAAGGTAAAGAAGGCTCTGGTACCAACCTCAAGAATGATAATTCTTGCACAATGTGCGTGGCAGGCGGGAAGGTTAGCTTTTCGCCCCCAAAATCAGGATCGATTCCGCTGTGCGTCTTCGTCCGTAGCTTCATCTTCGTATTCTTGCTGACGACATTGGCATTTCGGTCTTTGACAGCTGCTGTCGCTTCTTCCATCTTGCAGAGATGCAAATGACATTTGACATATGGATGGAAACTTTTCTCCTTCGCGGAATTCCCGAGGGGAAGCGGCAGCTGCTGGGCAGCAAATATTTCGATGGAGAGATCTACGGTCTGAGTGACAGGTTTCAGATCAGCGTCGCTAGAGCAGTCGGCATCCCGGTATCCTTGGGGCTTCAGCACCCAACCCGGTCCGTCGGCGAACATGGCGTCGTTCAGCATCATGCCTTTGTCGCAGCTCTGCCAATTTAGCGCCACCATCTGAGCTCCTTGCTGCCAGAAGAATGACGGATCGACGTTCGACGAGTTGACGCGCAACCCAGAAGGAAATACGCGCATCAGATAGCGGCGGTTGTGATTCAACAAAGCTTCGCGATGAGTCTCATGGGCTTCTCTGACAGCCGCCTCAGACAAGGAAAAGACGTGAGTAGGTATTGTTGCCTCTGTCATCCATCGAATATCGAATAAGCAATCCATTGGTGAGTGAGTGGGTATAAATTGGGCCATACCTGGTTGGTTGAAGTGACTGAAATGATATGCCCTTGTATATACAGCAAGCTCGCCGAGAGCCTGCAGGATTTTACCTGCCTTTTCCTTCTTGGTTTGCAATGCTTTTTTGGTCAATGTATCGCCTTTGGCAGCATCAGTGGTATCTTCCAGACTCGTGCTCTGCTCGAGGGTATCATGTGGATTCTCAGCACCTTGGGACGGAGGAGCCCACTTCACTTTGATCAGGATTTTTCGTCTCACGTCCTCGAGGCGGGGAAGTGCGCAGTTGGCTATGTCGAGGTCGGGGGTGATGTCAACCAGCAAGCCCTTCCACACCTCTTGCATGATGTCTACCATGATCTGCTGTTGCTCGAGACTGGCGTGCACTTCAAGGCTCACAATCACTGGTAAATCACTGGTGACAAATGCGCTGTCCCGGATAGCATGGCAGACGTCACGAAAAGCAATCTCTTTGGTGAGAGTGTGCCCGTGCAAGACTCGAGGCTCAGGACGGTGAACAACTACTTCTTCAGTAGTCGTGACGGCTGTGAAAGAGATATCCGCTGCTTTAGAGGTCTTGGGAGAAGTCGATGGCGAATGTCTCATCAGTTTACCGAGACTCCTTGAAAGAGACTTCACGCGCGAGTGGTGGTGGGTGACTTCACCGTGCTTCTCCTTCTGATTACGTTCGTGATTCTGGAGCGATTTACTGTGAATGCTCACTGTGATTTCGCCCTCGTCATCGCTGGTGCTGGTGCTGGTGCTGACACTCGAGGTCTCTGATGCACTAGCAGATTTGGCGACACCGTCCCAGACGTCGATTTCCAGACATCTGCAGCCACGAAGGAGCACCTGCACAAGCGTCAGCCTATAACGTATTGAATGGTCGTCGTCTTCAATGGTGAAGAACGCATCGTAAACAGTCAATGTAGTAGTTCAATCGGCCAATTTCACATCTTAGCAGGAATAAGAAACACCGACATTTGTATATGCATCTGTACTGGAATCGCTATACAGCTGATTTCCAGTCAGGTAGGTGTTGTGACTCGAGGAGATAAAGTACTGCGAGATTGGCGCAGACAAATCCGGTTGCTCTACAGGCCGGTTTGCTCTCGAAGCGGTGCTGGCCATATAAGTGAGAAAGCCAGAAAAGGATGCGAGTGGATCTCCATCGGATTCAGCAATGACATCTTTCTGAATCTGCTTTATAAAGGCTGGTTTGGGGGAGATGCTCGATAGAGACTCGTAGATGCGCTTGAGATGGGAGCGTACTGGGGCTGAGAATGAAGATATTTGTCGTCCTGCCGACGCGTCCAAAGTTGCAGGAGCATCCTGCCTGTCAGCCATCTTTTCCCGACGTGGTTGTATTCAGTGCCCAAGGAAGGTGTGTCTTGGTGACTTTGGTCGAAGATAGGAGCTCAAGCCCTCTGGACGATACAGTTTCAGGTGTTTCAGCCGCACAGCGGGCGGTGTGCTTTGGCTAAGTCGCGTTGCTCGTGTATACTCTCCGTACCCCGCTACGTTCAATATTCGTTGATCTCTTATCTAATTCTTTCTTGCTAAATTTAAAATCTGTATCTCAAACTGTTTTTTTAAAAAAATTTGAATACCTTAGGGGCAGAATTTTGGAGATGAAGCCAACTAATTATTGTTTTTAATTAAATTGACTTCTAAAAATAACACCCTTAATCTTCTAGTATATTAAACTAATAATAGATAAGCTCAGTCTTATATCAAGAAAATATTAAGACTTTAGTATATCTTTACTTTTGGTAGAATAATTTTTTTTTAAGAAAAAAATTGATTTAGGTTGACGATCTTAGGCAAATATTTGATTTGAATAGACTATATCCAGCTTAACAATTGGTCTTTTTCCTCTATAGTCCACAGAGTATATGTTTGTATCCTAGGGACATCCTGGGTTGCAACATTTTGCGAGACTCAATGTGATGAAGAACTCTCTGTAATTCCGCCTCCTGGTTCCCTGCTCAGGCACGCCGCAGAGTGATCATTGTCTGGCACAGGTTCCTGAAGGCTCAGTTGTGGCGCATCACGTTGGCCTGGTTGGGAACTCTTCGTTCCGTCAAGGCTCGAAGTAGGCTGGAATAGTAGTTCTAATCAGACAGTTTCAAACATTAAAAAGAAAACAATCAATGATGGTAAATTAAGAAACAAAACTTTTAGAGCTCCCGCAAGTAGCATCTTGTGTATATTTTGTAACATAATAAAGAGAAAACATGATTAATCCATAGCGATTTGTAAAGAGTCTCATTCCATATCGGATAGACTCCGTCAGTGAAATCACCTCGACCAACAAATCTGATCACTCTTGGCTCTTTAATGCCTAGGGATCCCTTTTTCTGGACTACGATGTATCTCCGAGGCGTCTTGGAAAGTTGGCCAAACGTTAACCCTTGTATGTCCAAAATGAGTATTAACCTTTATCATATATTCTTGTTGGGTTTATTGGCTTTGGAACATACCTTGCAGGGAGTCAAAGAGAGTATTGGCCTTCATAAGTATCTTCTTGTCTGGTTTATTTGCGTGGGGATATATTGTAAAACCGTTCCCTGACTTTGTTGTACCAGTAACATGGAATGCTACACGAGAGGCTGGATCATCATCCCTAGCATTTTTGGCAAAGAGGTGAGGGTGTCGAGTACCCATAGGGCTGATGTCAACTCTGACAGTAAAACCACGCTCAAAATCAATTATTAGGATAGCGTACTATCACATTGACGTCGAGAACATTGATTGTAATGTAATCCTCAATCGTCTGGCTCTGCTCACCCTTATAAAAACGGCCAGTTAAAAGTTCATCTCTGGTCATGACCCTTATCCTCGGTTGATAGTAAATCCTACCAGCACGGTCCGCATCTTCCGTGTCGTCCAAGGATCGTGGGTCTTCAAAATCATCAAACAGGATAGGACTTTCCAGGTTTTGGAAAAGCCCTTCAAGATTGTTATCTTCGAGGTCTTAGAAAATGTCCAATTTCAAAATTTCGTCAAGCTTCTCGGGATTTTCCAAGATCTCGCCGAGTCTCTCGGAACGCTCCAAGGTTTTGTCGAAGTCCTTACTCGTTTCAATATTGCTTGGATCACTCGAAGAGGCCATATTGCGTTCCTTGCTTCCAGGAGAAGCAAGTATCTCTTTATAGAGCTTCCGAGCCTATTCCAGCTCTTCCAGACTTAAGGTCCCGGTTGAGCCTTTCCTCGAACAAGGACAGGATCTGGAAGTTGTATGTTCCCTTGGGTTTCTTAGGCAGCGTCACTAGGAACAGAACGACCGCACGGATCAAAGTGCCACCAAGTTCTTCAAATTTCAAAATGTGCTCTTCGCGTGTAGCCCCTTAAGAGCAAGCCAATCGAGGATGATTGGATCAACTGTTTTGGAGGTCATGATGTCACATCTTCCATCGTGCTCATCAGCGTACTGCCAAAGAATCCGACGAAAAATCATTTGATTCGCCATGAAGAATGCACGGATACCTTGAGTATTGGTCATGATTGTAGCAAATCTGATCGTCTCTCCAAGCTGCAGAGATTCTTTCCACTCAGTAGATCGTAGAGATGACAGTGAAACTGGTGGGCATATGTATATCCGCTGAATCTCAGCTCCGCGTAGCTCAAGATAAGCGGAGTAGAAATGACCTCGAAGATCAATAGTGATACTGTTGTTCTGAATTTCGGGTGTTATAATACTCTCCTCTGTATTGGGACCGCACAATATAATCACCCGAAGATTGGATCGTTGGACGAGAGTGTGGTGAAAAGATGTGATGAGCTGGATTTCATGCGCGCTTTGAGCCCTGAAATTATTGCTTGCCAATAGATAGCATTGTCGCAGACTGTAGGGCCAAATAAGTGAATTATTCTTATTAAAGCCACAGTCCCTAATGCTACGGGGCAGTGCTGTAATATGATTCTTGATGTGATCCTCATTGGCCTTCCTATCTCCTGGACACCAGTCTAGGACAAAGCCGATTCGTGCTTCGAAGGAACCAAATGGGAGGACAAGTTCTGTTGGTTCCTGTAGTATGCCTGAAGATGCGGTCTCCCTAAGCAAAGCCTCAAAACTCTCGGGTTGTGATGAGATAAGGTCGACACAGCCCTCAAAAGATTCAAGGTGACTGAGTGTTTGGTGTGCGTGAATTGCTTTTTCTAAAGCAATCCTGTAGTCTTCTGGGTTCAGTTTGGGCTGGCAACGACGGCCTAACTTGTTAGAAGACTACATGATAAGCCTCTGCTGTTCTGCTCTCTCTTCTGGCCACTGCTGAACCTGTGGATCTTCAGAATCGGAGAATGCTTTAGTGTATTGCCATCTTGTTGATACTTGGACTCCTTGAAGTAGGGGGGAGAACATTAAGACCAACGTTTGCATACTTGTCTAGCTCACCAAAGAATTCTTTGAGTGCTAGATTTGACAGTGATTGAAAGGCTCGGCACATAACCATCTCAAGCACATTGTTGAGGAGAAGACGCGGTCCCTTGCACCTCTCATCTTCACAGATATTGGGAGGCAAGCTCCAAAGGAGAATAAAGTTTATAGATCGAAAGTACCTGGCTTTTGAAACAATGAAGTAATGCAAAGATGTCTTCTTCTGGTAATAATATGCGTCAATATGCTGTTGAATTTGTTGAGCAGGCTTAGATGACCAGCCAACACAAGCACTCCAGTAATTATCATTCCGCTTGTGCTTAATGTAGCTCAGGTATCCACTTGCTCTCTCGAATATTATCTAATCTATATACTGTCGGTCAATCTTCTTGTGTAGACACTAAGCAGGAAACCTAAACTTACGTCTGAGCTGTAACATTTTGACTCTCTAGACACCATTCGCTATCTAAGATAATTGTCGCACAATCTCCGGAAGTCTCTTGCTGCCACATTATTGTTGTTGATTTCCTTACTTTGATTCGGCTCCCTTCGCAGAGCCATGAAACAGCCTATATAAGCTGACTAATTACATGACCTTAGGGCTAACCCTTAGTTCCCATAATAATTAGCCCCAACTACTGAGGTAGATAAGGTATACCTCTGATCGTAGCTTAATAGTTATTCTACTAGACCTCTTCTCCTCACTACTGACAAATGAATCCTTTTCAAAGCCCTACTGTAGCAAGAGAAAAGTAAAAAAATCATGCGCATGACGGGATTCGAACCCGCGAATCTTCCGTTGAACTACGGAGCCAGAAGTAGTCGTACGAGACGGACGCCTTACCACTTGGCCACACGCGCTGAATTGGATATCAAGCCAACACAGCTAAAATTATACAAATTCAGATTATACTAGTTTCTGTCCAAAAGTAGTATAGGGCTTCCCGCAATTCTCTTCTTCGCCCCCTTTTTGGACTTACGACTCTTTGCTCATTCTTGTTCTTAGCCTTGAAGAAATCAAGATCGAGCCACGTGCAAGCGATCCGTATGTACTTGATTTCTGCAGCTTCTCTCAATAATAACAAGCCTTGAACCCCTCGCTCCACTGGTAACAAAGTCAGGTGACTATAAACTTGATAGGTAACAGCTTATGAAAAAACCTACTATAAGCTCTATAAGGGTTTCTTATAGGCTTACACCCCTAAAACCTTATATCTAGATGTTCCGGGCCTTCGGTCCTTCGCAAGCCTATAACGCAAGTCTTTATAGGCTTCTTATAGGCTTCTCATAGGCTTCTCATAAAGATCAACAAACTTGATCGCTTGCTGTGGGCCCCTGTTTCATACCCTGACTTATAGTAGTTGTACTCCTGCTTGAGCTTAGAATCTGCATCCCTAGTGAAGAGTTAGCCTAAGAGGATTTTCTCAATAGGCAGGAGAGTATGCAAAGACTTATCCTGACCAATAGCCAACTGACAACTGTGAACGGTCAAAGTGTTCAGATGGGATGGTACTGTCGGACTGATGGCCGAGACTCGTCGCAGCAGAGACCAACCTCTCCGGTTTAGAGATGTCAGAGACTGACTTGGATCCTTGATCCCATTTGGTTGTCTCCAAATGCATCGATAGACAGAGTGCGAGCCATTGTACATTGCGTCCCCAAATTATGCATATATAATGTCGAGTTAACTCTGCAGATCGCTGAGAGAGCAGAATGCCCTGACCACATCCTGTCCTCCTGCTTGTTCTGCTGTATATATGAATAGCTGACTCTGTTTCGGTTTTTGTTCAAACACATGCCAGCTTCTATTCAGTCATGTGTTGCTTTGTTTCAATTGTGACCTGATTGATTGATTCTTGGATTCTGTCTGTCTCACTTTTGACGCAATCATGTTCCGCATATGCTGGTGATATAGCTCTGCAGCGGCGGGAATGGTGCAACGATATAAGTTGGGTGGCCAGCCTAGATAGCTATCCTTATAGCGGCCATTCAGCCGTCAGAGATGGTCATCCCATGGCTGCTTCACAATGTAATATTGTTTGAATTTGTCGACCTGAGATATGATTGTGGCAGGCATCCGAGAAGGGTAATCCACAGAAGGCCCAAATGACTGTGGCACCTGCTGTACACTCAGTACCCCTGCTAGACCCGCTTTAAGTTGAGATAGAATTGTCGTTCACGTCAGGACCCTTGACTCAAATGCGTTACCTCGAACCGGCTCGCTTCATCGCGGGGTTTCCCCGCATCCACCCATTGCGTCTTGATGAGCGAGCCGGAACTACCCAGAGAGCCAGAGAAAGCGTCAAGGAGTTACTCTCAGCTGAAAAATGTCATAGCGACCAGCGACCAAACAGATTTGTCGAACAACGACTGATTTTGTGGAGTGGATTCTATTTTGACAAGGCCAAGATGCTGATTTGTAAGCGTTACCCCACGCACGTGGCTGTGTCTCCGGTATATATCTATGTATAGATCCCGAGCTTCTCTTATGACCTGGGAAACGGTCTTCTCATTCCAAACACCCTTTTATGAATTAACGATTCAATTGATAGATACGACGAGACAAACATGGCGAATACCGAGCCTGTCCACTTCTTCGATATTACTTCCAAGCTTCCAGGTACGGTGATGTCTGCCCCTCCCCTTTCCGAGGATATTCCCCGCATTGGCTGATATAATATTGATCTCCTCAGGCCCCTTGAAGTCCTGGTCCCCCAACACGCTCAAAACCCGCCTCGTGCTGAACTACAAGGGCATCCCTTACACCCAATCGTTCATCTCCTACCCTGACATCGCTTCGCTGCTGAAGAGCCTCAATGTCCCCCCGCTTGCGGAGGCAGTGATGCCCTACACCCTTCCTGCGATCGTCCACAAGGCGTCTGTCACGGCGAATCCAAATGGCGCCATGAACGACTCCCTCCCCATCGCTCTCCATCTGGATAAGACATTCCCTGCGCCGCAATACCCGCCTCTCTTTCCCTCCGGAGACGCCAGCTACGCCCTTGCTCTCGCGGTGGCTAAGATCATCAGCAATGTAGTCGGGAAGGGCATCCCGATCCTCATGCCCAAAGTCGCAGATATCCTGGACGAGAGAGGAAGCAAATATTTCCACGAGACGCGCTCGAAGATCTTCGGGAAGCCTCTCGCGGAGCTGCTACCCCAAAGCGAAGAAGCGGCGGAATCCGTCTGGAACGACATGAAGAAGGAATTGAACGTCTTGGCGGACATGCTGAAGGGCAAGCCCGGCAAGGAAGGTCCTTTCTTCGAGGGGACGAAGCCAGGGTACGCGGATCTGCAACTTGTTGCGTATCTGGCCTGGTTCGAAAGGACGGACAAGGGATTGTGGGAGAAGGTAATGGACCTCGACGATGCGTTTAAGAGGCTATATGAGGCATCTCTGCCGTGGGTGAATGGCCAGGGCGAGGAGAAGGAATGGCCTGTGGCCAGTTTGTAATGTAAGAAGATTATCAGATAGATTCCACATATATATGCAGGCAATATAGACATATCTGTTTCCTCCTAGAACGACCTTCGACATTATTCCGCTAATGTCCAAGAATAATGTTAAGAGTACACTGCATACCAACATAAAGTATCGGGCCTAGACACACACATCCAGTCCAGTACGTCAAGATTCAGCAGCCTCCTTGACTTTCGCAAAAACCTCCATAAACTCCGACACACCTGCGCCCCATCCAGCCGATGCTCTCCCTGGACAACAAACGCGGGAACACCAGACACGCCAGATTCACGAGCCAGCCTTACCTCCTCATCGACCTCTTTCCCCCCAAGATCAGCACTCAGCCACCGATCCACCTCCTGTCCATCCAGTCTCGCTTCAACAGCCACGTCGCGCAGCACGCTGTGCGACGTGATATCCCTCCCTTGCTCATGGTACGCCACAAACAGCTTCTTGACGACCCGATCCTGCACGTCCGACGACTTGGCAGTGCTCCTGCTGAGATAGATCATCCGGTGGGCGTCGCGCGTGCTTCCGATCCTGCCGCTGCCAGCGTCGAACTTGAAATAGATGCCCTCTGCACGCCCTGTCTGGACCAGGCGCTGCACGATCAGCGCCGCCTTGTCTGCGCCAACGCGGTTGCGAAGAAACTCGAGCTTGTCCGGGAGGAGGTCGGGGTTGAGGTAGTATGCTGACCAGGTAATGGCGAAGGAATCGTTCTTGCCTCCTGGGTAGGTCTTTTGGTACAGCGAGATGGCTTTTTCGAGTTTTCGCTTGCCGATGTAGCACCACTGTTATACATAGTACTGCCGAGTTAGTTTCCAGAGTCAGGACCATATATCAATGGGTGTGGATTGATTGATTGATTGACTGACTGACGAAGGGAAGGAGGGACATACCGGGCAGACGACGTCTGAAACGACCTGGATCTGGATCACGGCCATGTTATAGACCTGTTGAATTTCAGAAAATGAATGCTTCTCTCTTGTGCAATTTGCAGTTGCAATTGATTCAACTGCTGAATGAATGAAGCCTGGGAATAGCGTCGTTATTCCAATCTTATGTGCAGTTTATTTATTTATTTATTTCTCCAGCTGAAAGAAGATCCAAATCCAAACATTCGAAATCCTAGGAACAACACTCTCATAAACAAAGACGGTGGACATATTTCTCCTTTTTATAGGCAGGAAGGTCAGGTAGATATCTCAAACTATTGTTGCATTACCAATCGCAGATGACCCTAACGGCGAACATATCCATCCCGGCATTCACGCACCACCGAATCACCGAATCACCGAATTCGTTAAGCTGCGATTGGAACTGAACAAACAGCTGAGCTATTATCTCATATGTGCTTCTAAGGCCGCTGCAGAGTGCTTCTCGCTGAGGATGAGAATATCGATGACTATTGAACTCTCTAGCAACAAGATAATTCCAGGTAGGTAGGTATGGCCGTGGTAAAGGTGTTGGAAGTTCCCTGAAACACATACATTTCTCACCACCTCGAATACTAGAATGGTTTCCTCTTTCGAGCATACAAGTTTGTCGCTAAAACATTCTATATCAAAAGAATAGACTGGCGACGATCGATTCGAGATGCCGTACCCAATCATAGAATTCAACATGCTAATTGTACACGCGCCGTCGGCGGAATAAAATTACAGGCCACGCAGGAAGTTCGACTCGCGGATGCCCTTGCGTCTAGCTTCTCGGGCGCTCTTGGTAATCTCTGCCCTCTTCTCGAGACTCTCAGCAGCTTCAGCCACAATGTCTTTCGGTGCGTCGGCATCGCTTCGGTTGTACGGAGCAGGCGTGATATCTACCGCCTGTTCGTGGAGCGGGATCTTGGGGGGTTGTGTTGCGGCGAGTGCGGCCATCTTCTTCTCGTATCGTTTGCGTTGCTTCTTGTTCATGGCTGGAAGAAGTTAGAAGGATGAATACTTGGGCAATGCATAAAAGGATATCCTTACTGCTTAGATCCACTCCGCCACTCTCGGAATTGGATTGCTTCTTCGGATCATCTAACAACGTCCACAGCCAATCCGGGTATTCTGAGTCTTCCATCGCGAAGATATCCGGCTTGTTCTTCATGTAGTTGAGGCCCTGTAGTTTCGTTCCAGCAGGACAACTGCTCAGCGGCCGCTCCACCGCTGGTTTTGTAGGTTTCTCAGGGTTCGCTGCGGATTGTGCTCCCTCAGTGCTCGAAGGCTGTGATCCGCCGGGCGTGGCTGAAGGTGTCGGCGTCGGAATGCTAACAGGTCTCTTGGTTGTCGGCGGCTGGCGTGGCGTAGGCGGAGGAGGCGTAGGACCGTCGCTGTACAAGCGAACCTGACTCCTAACTAATGGTGACAGGCGGGCGCATGACGAGGAAGATGCGCCGACATGTTGCTGGAACTGCAGCCGTAGAAGATGTGTTCGGCACCGTTGGCAGATCATTGTGCTGGTATTACTCAGAAGTGCAGGGAAGAAAGGATCAACCAGAATACTGTTAGTATATTAAAGCAGGTCAATGACTAGGCCGCAACGAGGCAGCTGGCCTGGGAAGAAGGTTCGAGGTGGACGAGCTGTCGACAAAAATGCGGAATGAATTTGCGGAAGCTTGACGGAGAAGTCGGGTCACGTGGATAACGGGATCATGTGATGACTAAGCAACCATCACCTCCGCAGTTTCCACCCCCGCAGGTGATGTCCCTAAGATGTCACTATTCATCAACTACGGAGTACATCTTCAGGATCATCCTTATTCTTCAATTGATTATTCACTTCTGAAAATCCAGATCAAATTGATGCTATTGCAGATCAAATTTCTGCAATACATCCATTCAATTGATAGATTCCAACGTGTTGGTCCGGTTGCAAGTGTTGGACGTTCTCTCTACCTGCTCACGCTCGAATGAAACAGAGAATATCCAGTCAAAACTCGCAGAACTTAATGACTGCTCTGCTACTATAGAATTATATTATGCCAATCTATTTGCTACCATACATGACAGGATTGCAGCCACGTCCGACCTAGAACATGTACACCGGACTCAACCCATTTTTCCAACCATATCTAGGAGACAATGAACATCCAATGCATATAACACAAACATCCAGTGCATATAACGCAATTTAAACAAGGAATTTGAGTATAGTGCTGGAGATTCAAGAAAGAAATGCAAGGAAGAAGCGACATGCAAAGCGACAAGCAGAAGAATGGAGCCATGTTCAACTTGACTCTATTTTGTGAGCCCACTAACACGCAGAAAATTGCATATGTCAACGCAAGCATCTGTCAAGCTCTTCTCCGTCTTCCATTCAAGTTCCTGCGAGGACCTCTCGGGTACTGCAACGCAGTAACCGACGTCCCCGGCGCGCCGTGCAACGGCTCTTCTTGCAATCGGTTTCCCGTATACGTTTTCCATCGTCTTAACCACTTCGAGGACTGAGTGACCCTGGCCGGTCCCGAGGTTGAATGTCCGGAAGTTTTCGCGCAGCTTTCCCTCGTTGGCGGCGTTCAGGGCTGCGATGTGTCCTCGGGCGAGATCAGTGACGTGAATGAAGTCCCGGACGGCCGTGCCGTCCTCTGTATCCCAGTCTGTGCCGAACATCTGCAGCTCTTCGTACTGGCCAGTCATCACTTTGACGACAACCGGGAGAAGATTGGTGGGAATTCCCTTTGGATCCTCGCCCAGAAGACCAGAAGGGTCGCATCCGATGGGATTGAAGTAGCGGAGAGCGACAATCGTCCATTCCGGGTCCGATGCCGCGAGATCCGCCAAGATAGCTTCGCACATCCACTTGGTTCTGCCGTAAGGGTTGGTGATTCCGGTGCAACCGGGCTGTACAACTCTCTCTTGTCCGTCGTCATCTCTGACGATTTCTTGCTTGTGGACACAAAGTTCTTCCTTGAGTGGAAGATTCGACGTTGCGAGTGTTCCATATACTGTTGCTGAGGAAGAGAAGATGAAGGTCTTGATTCCGTACTCGCCAAGAATCTCGACAAAGTCGATGAGGCCGCTGACGTTGTTTGCATAGTACTTCAATGGTTGCCGGATGCTCTCTTCAACAGCCTTGTGTGCAGCGAAGTGGATGACCCCGGCGATCTTGGACTTCGGTGCACCCCACCAGGATGGGAGCTTGTATTTCTCGAGCAGCTCGCGCAAGGCGGTCGTGTCCCGGTAATCGTGACTATGTTTCTTGAGCGAAGGCATGGGGGTCCCTTTCTCCTCGTGGTACTTGGCGGCCAACATGTGGATGCGATCGAAGACATTCTCGTAAGAGTTACAGAGGTTGTCAATCACAATGACATTGTAATTCGCTTTCAGCAATTCCAGCGTGGTGTGGCTGCCGATGAATCCGAGGCCTCCCGTGACAAGGATATATTGGTCGTCCGACACCAAGTCCTGCAAGAGATGGTTCAGATCATCATCGAATAATACAGATGGTTGCGTCGCCGGTGTGTCTGCACCGGGAGGTGAATGTAGGAGGAGTGGTGAGCTCGCATCACTCTGTGACGGGCTGATCCCGTCTTCGGAAGAGATGTGGAATTGGGACATGTGGATGGGAATCACTGGCACAGAAGAAGCGATCGACTCAAGTTGGAATAAAGCAGAAATACAACGAGTGGCTCGAGTTAGGAAGCTTTGGGAGATGATCATCACGGAATCTAGGTCTCTTCTTATATTGGGGGCAGTGGACGATGTTCGCTCAGTCTATAGCAAAATCACACAATTCTAGATCTAGCCAGGAACATTTCCTCTTTCACACCTTGCTACTTTTTCTTTTTCTTACCTTACCCGTTCTATCCGGAGAAGGATCTGACTTGCCACATTGTCAGTGGACCAGCAGATGTGGCCCTATAGACTAGGATCTGAAGTGGGTTCGTCGCGATTCGTGGACCGCATTCGCCTCATGCATCTGTGACAGCGATACGCCCGATGTGTCGAATAAGCCCCAAGGTTCCTTCCTGCACAGTCGTGTATGGACGACCTGCTTCAGACACCTCAGACACAGGCACAGGCAGCCTCGACTATCTATTTTAGGAGCGTGGGGCCTTTATTAGGCGTATGGGATATCGGCGCTATTCCTGATACCGAGTTCTTTCATTGCACCTTACAGTCCAGCAATACGGAGGATACAATACCATGATGGGTCGCGCAAAAGGAGTTAGGGGCTGCCTCAAGACAAGGCGCCCCCGACTCGTTCTCGGAGTCTTCATATTCATCGCAATTCTCGCTGTCGTCATTCCACCGGCGGTTGTCATTACTTTGAGAAAGAAGAACAGCATGGGTCCGAAGTCTACAGTCTTTGTTCCATTATACGTTTACCCTGCGCCAGGCGCTTGGACGCCACTTGAGGAGGTGTACGTCTGTCCATCAACATCCGCCTTGGACGACTGGTTTATCTTCTGTACATGTGCTCTGCTGGATCTTTGCAATTGATTGATATTAAATCTGCCACAGCGTCCGAAACCATCCAGATGTCAATTTCACCGTGGTCATCAACCCAGGCAACGGCCCCGGACCCAATCCCCTGCCCGACGCCAACTACACTCGCGAGATCCCCAACCTGGCTGGGTACAACAATGTGCGCCTCCTCGGGTATGTTGCCACCACCTATGCCACGCGGAACATCACCCTGGTTCGCAAGGATATCGAGACGTACGCCGCGTGGCCGACCCAGAGTGCCAACCGCAGTCTAGCCGTCAACGGGATCTTCTTTGACGAGACGCCCCAGCAGTTCGATGCTAATGCCTTGGCATATTTCCAAGAGCTCACCGCGCTAGTCAAGCAAAGCAAGGGTTTGGGGCCGGAGAACCTGGTAAGTCAGTTTCCTTGTGCTACATACGGCAGGTATTTTACGTTACAGTAATTTTACAGTCGGTTATTTTACTCCAACGAGATCTGATCTGATGAATAAATTAATACTTATTTCTCAGGTGGTCCACAACCCCGGAGCTGTGCCGGATCCTCGCTACCTCGCAACAGCCGATTCGACGGTGGTGTTTGAAGACACCTACGCGACCTTCCTGCAGCGCAACGAGGCGAAGATTCTCACGAATGTCGCCGAGGGCAATCGAACCGAGCTGTGCGTGATCATCCATTCGGTGCCGAGCAACATCCAAGACGCGCAGCTGCGCAGCTTGGTCAAGGATTCGCGCGAGGTCGCTGATGAAGTGTTCATCACGCATTTGAGCAGCGATTTCTACGCCAGCTTTGATCCGAATTGGGCGGAGTTTGTTGATTGTATGGCGGAGTGAGTCGGCTCGACTGGCCGTCGTCGACCGACCTGATGTCTTTTCTTCATTGCATGGTGCAGGATAGAGCTGAATTCTTCTTTCATTGTTATTTTCTTTCTTCTGGGTTCTGTACATGGAGCACTCCTTTCTCTGACGATTGATGACATCTATGGTAACAATACATATATGAATATAGTTCGTTCTCTACTTCCTCAAGAAGCTGAGAGACTCGCCAGGAAGCACCACACTTGGTTAACCTGTTCCTGACCATTCTGCCTGAGCAGCTTCACTTTAGCAACAGGTACGTGACTGGCAAATAGCCCCTGATCCCATGCTCTGTCCCTGTGTATCATGTATTGTCGTGGTAACAGAATGTTCAGTATTTATTACAGTACAATACATTTCGTTACAATACACAATGGGGCTAGGTATATCCTAGCCGCCGCCCTGCCCTCCCTCCATCAACATGGATCTGATCTACCCAACCTAAAACAATCTGATCTGACTAACTAATTAATTAATTACTATTTTTGTTACGAGAAAGAAACTTAGCCTCTTATCCTCGTATGTGCATACCTAAGGTTCTTACGCCTTGCCAAAAGTTTCATCAGAGTTTTGACACCAGTCACGGGCCAGTAATATGGCCGATGGGAGCGCATCTTGAAACAGACAACAATTCGCCAGCCTTGCCTTGAGCTAGGATAGCTGCTAGCTGCTTAGGGGTAGACTTGACGCCTTGTTGTACTGTGCTGTAAACACGATTGGATTTATTTTCTGTGTCATGTGATTGACTTGATGTAGTAAGATCGAGTAGTATGGTATACTTGTGGATTTGTAACTCTGTTGCTTTTCCTCTTCTTTAATTAAGGGCGGGACACTCCTGGTCTTCTCCTGAATGGACTGACTGACTGACTGACTGACCAACAAGCATCAGGAACAGGGAAGTTGAATAGAACAACCCATTAATAGCACACACACTCTCTGTAGAAAAAACACACGATATTGATGTTGACAACATCGGGAGGATGACGTGCGAGGACAGGACATGTAAACGCCGCATATTGGATATGTTTCGTTTTGCCGTGGCCAATCGCATCTGTCACAGCCCATCCAGCATCCAATCTGCATGCATATTCATACGTATGCATATGCATAGGAAATAATTATAAATCCAGTTATATGCACATGGAATGGGGAATATCGGGGAAAAAGGAAACGGAATATTGTAACGATTGGATGGGAATGAATCGATTTGTGTGGAGTGGGCATTGCATTGCATTGCAGTATACATTGCATTGCAGGGCAGTGCACTGCATTGTGCTTAGTTCAGCCTGCTGTATGTCTGACTGACTACAGTATAAACAAGCGTGTTTGACTCATTGGTTATATTTTCTTCCTTAGGAATCTACTGTCGATGGCTGGGTAGGTAACTACTGTACATGTACAGTACTACTCTGGACAGGGATTAGGTGGAGGGGTAATTAGACAGATCGCCAGCTAGCTAGCGACTGATCTACCTACCTAGGTATGTACCTAGCTGCTGACAGATTGGCTGTTTGTCTAGTCAGGCAGGCAGGCCCGTATATTATTATCCTTATTGCCGACGATAAATCCAATCCAAACCAAGCTTCTTGTCCAGTCCAGCTATTCTTCTGAACCGAATCGGTTGTAGAGTACATACATAGACAGTATTGCATGTACATACATAGTCTGGTAATTAACGTTATCATTGGTCAGACAGACACGAGACGTAAGTACGTACGGAGTAATACAGACAAATCTGGAAAAGATTTATATGAAAAGAGCCAGATTTTTCTTTTGTGTAACTGTAGGTAGAAAAATAGGAAATATATCCGATATCGTAATAATATTGGAAACTGTCTTTCAGCCTCTCTCTCTCTCTCTCTCTCTCTCTCTCTCAGTCAGCTGAACTCAGCTCTTTGAGGGGGAGAGAGGGGCAGGTGGGGTACGCAGTCACAGTCACAGTCACACTGAAAGAAAAGTAGAAAAGCATGTATGAAAGCAGAAAAGGTCTGTAGCGAAGAAAGAAAGAAAATATATCCAAAAAGGTTCAACGAATTAATTCCTGGCGAGCAAGCAAGCAAGGAAGGAAATTGGTATTATATTATTAGTTAGGTATGATGCTATTCTGCGCAGTGCATTCAATCGTAGCTGTATTATTAATTAAATCCTACGTTGGTAGTAATGTACATACATACATACATAAGTATGTACTGTACAGTAGAGTACCTAGGCAGGTACCCGCTGTAGTCGCCTGAGAAGGGAAAAAAGAAAAGGAACAATAATAATAATTCTATCCTGTGACTCCCATCCAATTACTCTGTATCACTCTATTGTACATACCTAGGCGCCTAGGTAGGGCTACTAAAAAAGAACCCTAAGTCAGGCACTGCACTCCATCCAGTACAGATCTAGGCGAGTGGAGACTCGATTCGACGTGTTTCCTGATCAGCGTTTTAGTTCCCTTTATTAGCAGGTGTCTGTGCACTGGGGTTGTGGAACTGAAAAATAGTGAATTAGATCAGCTTCGTACTCCATATACGGCATGAAAGCAGACATTATTAGCTAATATGATGACGAGAAGGAGAGGGGGGAAAAGGGAAACAAGAAAAAGGATCCATGGATGGGGCGAAACGACGTTTCAACCGGATTGTTTATTGTTTCAAGATGCTCGGTGGGGTCCCGTTTCTTTGGATAGGATTAACTTGGGTTTTGTTGGTTTTGTTGGTTTTTTGTTTGATCGCCAAGTTAACCAACTCCAATCAATCAGTAACAACAACAAAAAATGACTACTCTGTACTTCAAGCATAGGTAGTTATTGTTACTATTACTATTATTACTGACCAATGGAATATTCCCCCTGCCGGCGGGGAGGAGAGAGATGAAACGAGACAAAGAACTACGTACCTAACTCCATCAGAATAATTATTCCTATCCCTATCTACCAGTAGTTGCAACAGAGCTAGATAGGGCTATATGCTGATCCTTTTGTGTTGTTTCTTTATAATAACAAATTGTGTCGCCCCTGTCAAGTGTCTGTCAACGATACACTTACTCCAGTACTACCACATACCACCTGCTTCTGTGTTACCTGCTACCTGCTACCCTGTCTATGCATGTCTTAGAGACGATCTGTACTCCATACAGGGCCCCAAGCTTCTTCGGGCCAAGCCCGAGCCACGTGTTTCCAGCAATTCTATCCATTCATTCAAATCATCACATCCGCCACGAGCCATGGATGCCTACAGGTACGGAGCACCGTGCCTCTTACAGTGGAGCAAATGTAACGTTGTGATGGCAGCTAACCAGCTAGGTTACAAGTTAAGAAGTTGAGAGTGGTTTCAGTAGTAGTCAAGGAAGAAGAATAAGACTTGTGTCACGTGACCTTCTTTGTGACCTACATGACTAGCCCTAACCCTAAAAAGATGACCAGGACTGGACTGTACATACAGTACATACATATGAAAAAGTTTCTCAGGTTCAACTCTTTCCTCTCTCCCTTTCTCTCGGCTATTTTTTCCTTCTCTCCTCAATTCAGCTCCTGCATACTATACTAACTAGCAACGCAGTCTGGCAAGTGACTGGTCACATTGGAAAGTGAGCTCAACTCCCGGGATTTGATTTGCTTGCTGAGTGAAAATGGATATGGCTGATGGCTGATGGCTGGTGGCTGGTGGCTGGTGCAGTAAAACAAACGCCTCCAATTGGATCGCACGGATCTCCTTCCGTCGAGCTTACAGTATTAGTTTAGGTAGTTTTGTAGCTAGGTAGAAAGATCTTTGGGATCTTGGCAGAAAACTAGAAGCTACTAACTAGGCTGAGGTACTGCACCTAGGACTCGGTAGTGTAGGTAAATTTGACAGGTGCTTTGGAATGAAGTTACTCTGTACTCCGTATTTTGAAAGAAGACAAGAAAGAAAAAAAAGAAACTGGTACTACTGTTAGCAAGGTTAGAGGCTCTCCTCTATTAGAGATCTGGTGGGGCGGACCACAGTGGACCAAGGTACCAAGAGGTCCCAGGTACCGGCGGGACCCCTTAGGTACCCGACCAGGGACCTGTACCAAGGTTCCTCCCGTGTATCAGTAATACACAAACAGCGTATATGACGGTAATATGCTAAGCTAGGAATTCCCTGTACATCATACCTGACCAGTCCAGCCAGGACCAAAACGAACACGAACACGAACGAACTTCCTTTCATCTGGTCGCCAGGGCTGGGCTTTACAGAAAATCTATCCATCCATGGCTCTGGATGGATGGAAGCGAGGGAAGAGACCCATGGCCCGGTTTCTTAATTCAGTCCTGTCAGTGCCGGTCGACTCGGGAATTCTCCGAGCTTCGTCTTCAGTTCCTCACAGTATCCACGTACGGAGTATTTGGTCAACTGTACTCCGTAGGAAGCGGAGTTAGCCTGAAAATTTTCAAGAATGACTATGGAGTATTTTGTACCGAACAGCGAAGTAATAGACCTGCACAAAGCAGAGATCCGCACCTTAGGCAGGTAAAATTACCGATCGAGCGAGCATTTTAGTTAGTGCTCGATCAGTCGATCAATCGATTGATCGACAGAATCTAGATCTACGTCTTGAGGGTGAATATTTCCACGATGAGCGGGATGGAGTTGATAGGGCGAGCATCCCAATTCACGGAGTACACTCTTACTGAAGATTGAGAGATTGGCAGTTGAGCTGAGCTGAGCTGAGCTGAGCTGAGCTGAGCTTTGCAAGAAGCTAATGCCCAATACCTACCCAGTGGTGCTTTCCACTATTACATAGGCATATACCTACAAGAAACCAGTAACGAAGATCTGCCTCACTACTCCATGTGTTAACGCTATGGAAAATTTGTGATGAGATATACAATTGTAAAGAATCATCAACAGGGAGATACAATATACTATAGTAGGGTATCATATTATGGCATTCGTACTTCGACACGCTAGCACGTCTCAATCCAGTTATCAAGATCCATATTCTTGAGAATGGTCGAGAAATTCGCCGCATTCGTGGAATTACACGCCGCAGCCTTCTCTGCCGCCGTCACCAGCTGGTTATTGTTCGTATCGTCACCCTTCGGATACTCGATGTGAAAGACCGGCTTTCCCGCCGCGATGAATACCGCGTACGTGTCGCATTCGTCATATTGCACGCACTGCTCGTTCACGCTCCATTGCATGTTGTCGATGACCGACGGGATGATTGCCCCCGCATTCTTCAGCCCGATCGACAGGTTGCGTGCGTGCGCCTCGTTGGCGAGGAAGTTGACGTAGTTGATCGAGTCCGCCTCGGTCAGGTCCAGGCCGTTGTCGTTGTCGTAGCCGTCGACGTTGTCCGGATCGACTCCGTCGCACCCTTTATCGCTGGCCATGTCCAGACGCGCCTTCATGATGCGATGGACGTTCGCGGAGTTGATGTTCAGCCATCTCTCGTCAGGCCAGCCATCTAGCGTGTTTCCCAGGTCGGAAGGCTGGAATTCATTGGCGTCAGGGCGCCAGTTCTCATAGCTGCCCGCGGAGAAGTAACAGATCACCCGGCGTCCAGCATCTTGAAGCTGCGCGATGATCGAGGCGTTGTTGCTGAACAGATCAATGTCGTACACCTCTGCGTCGACGGAGGTGTCGTTCAGCGCGTAGAGCAGCTCGATCTGCCAGGATGTGCGCACCTGCGGCTGCCATGTTGTCGTATTCGGTGGAGGCGAGCGCTTGAGGCCGATGCCAAGTCCGACTCCCAGGCCAATTGCTAGGGCGACGATGAGGAATAACACCAGCGAGATGATCAAGACTTTCGTCTTGGTTGACCAGGACCTCCATCTTGACCTGCTGGCCTGTAGGACGTGTTTATCGAGAGTCATGATTGTTGAGTTGTATTTCCAGGGGGGAAAAAAAAAATCGAAAGAAAAAAGTGGAAAAAAGGATCGTAAAGTTGACGCTCTACTCTTACGCACTAAAAAATCATCACCATATTTCCTCCTGAAAAATGACGTTTGACAGAGTACAGTAGATGGTGATCAGGTGGACTGCTCCGGAGACTCTGGTTTGGACGTTCCACAGGCGGAGAGCTTGGTACCTATCCAGGGCGATTAATGCTTGGCGGGTCGATCTGATAAAAAAACGAATCTACACATGACCTGAACGAGAATAAAGAGTTCGTGTCTCCGTTACGTTTCACGGTTGCTCATGCGCCACGGCACGGGACCTCCTGTGGCTGAGGTGGTCTACAGTACAGATACTGTACGGAGGACTCCGTACATAGAGTACAGACTCTCTTGAGGTACACTTGATTCTTCGTACTGTCCATTTCTATCCTCCTCGGCAGTTCCTTCCTACCTGAAAGTGCTCTATGGAAGGCATTCAGCCCTCGGTCCTTGAGTCAGCATGCAGGTAAACCCATCCAGCCATTTTTGGCGATGTATACTTCCTGCAGAACCAGCTGAAGAATTGCCTTGCTTGGGGCTGACATACTCATTCGATACCTCGCTTCTTCGCACCAGTTTTAAGAGCCAAGGGCCCAGGCCAGAACGCTCGCTCCAGCGCATCGAACATTCGCTGGCACTTTCGACAAGATCCGTCATCCACATACGGAGTACGGAGTAGTTGACGCGCCAAGAGAGTCTCGGCTAGGCCATCGCAATTCTGTCGCTAAATTAGGGGGTCTTTGATCTGTAGGCGAGGCTACTGCAGCGTCGGCGGCTGGAAGCCACATCCGGGCTAATCGAAAATCGCAGGCGATCACGACAGAAGCGAGCAGTCTGCCGAAACTGACTTGAAAGGCTGGCAAGCCTCAGGTTCAGCTGGAACCTCGCCAATGATAAATCCAGGCGTAACATTCCATAGTCATTAGACATAGTTGTCAGCCCACCTGAATTAAGTTAAGGTACCGTACGCCTACCACCTAAGCGCTCAGGCACCCTGCCAACATGCAGGTATCTAGGGCAGGTACTGGTCACATGTAACGGAACAGACGGTATGTAACATGGTACGAGTACGGTACAGTATTGTCACAAGATCGGTACTGCTCCATCGGAGTCCGCCTGCTCAGGAACATCTCCGATCCGATCTTGGCTGATCCACCGGGCTGATACGGATAACTTTAACCAACCAACCTAAATAGGACTGCTCAGCTAGCTGCCTTAGAGCCTAGAGGTACCTGTTAACTGACACAACGAGAGCATCTTGCAGAAAGAGAAGAAGTACGTCTCACTTTAGAGAAGGACGTTTCCTGTCCTGTTCCTGTCCTATTCTTGATAGACTTCCTCCGTCAGTCAGTTACCTACTCAGTCAGTCATCTGATATGACACGAAGGCAGGCATATGCCAAGGCTGCCGGTGCATGCTAACCGGGATGCCATTGGAGTTGTTTCGCTTGTTCACATGGCATGACAGCTGTGCTGGCGCTGAATTACTTCCGCCAGGATAATAATATTATTAATTAATAGTTAGAACGAGCAGGCCAGGCTGGCTGGCTGGATACAAAGTTCGCCAGCTTGTCGTGTCCAAAAAGGATTGGACCCTTGATGACTCTGATGAAGAAGGCAGGCTTAATAATTAATTAATCAAGTCAAGCTAAACGAAGCGATCGAGAATCGAATCATGGGGCGAAAAAGACGCCAATTACGTTGTAATTAGTCTGCTTCAAGATCGCCCCCTTGTATTTTGTTTTGTCGTGCAAGGAACTAAGCGAATCGATGTCTAGGTACTCCGTAACTAGGACCTACCTAGGTAGGCATGCGGTACCTACGGAGAGGTAATACTACTCCGTAGATTGATCCGCGCCGTTCCGAAAGGGGAAGAAAACAATAGAATAGAAAAGAAAAATGAAGAAGGAAGAAAAAAAAAAGGCACTTCGCTGCAGTATGCTGTATTATTAATTAATTAACAATAATACCTAGCAGCTACTGGCTGCATCATATGTACTCCGTACGGAGTATGTGATGGCTGCTTGCTTGCTTGCTTTCTTGCAATTTCCCCGCATCGCGCGGCTGAAAAGTTTTGCCTAGACAAGGTTCTAGAATTTTATTCCTGACTATGTACATACATAGGTAGGTTAGTGTTAACCTGTTCATATGCACGTAGATACTACGGTGCTGAAGCAGGATTAATTAATTAATTAGTAATGAATTGCCAGCTGCTTGCTTGATTGCTGTTCGTCTCGGAAGGATTGGAGAGAATACATATTATAGTATATTACGGAGTACATTCCGTGGCTTGCTTCTTTCGGCAGTGGGGGACAGAATCGCATCGCATCAGAGTCTAGATTCCGGATTCTAGAACGTCTGTCGAAAGGAAGGAAGGTCTCGAACGACAACTAACTACCTAGGTTATAGGTACAGAGTATGTACATACATGGGGGCTTTTTAGTCGGGGCCAAGGTCCCTAGCCCTAACTCCCGTCTTCGCTTAGCTGTAGTATAGGTATAGGTATAGGAACTCCGTAGGTACTCCGTACCGAAGGGCTTAGTTACGTGGGCAGGCTACAAATATAGTAGTTAGCTTGTCGATCATTAACTACCTAGGTATGTACATGTACGAAGTACAGTACCTAGTGTACTCCATACCTAGGTGATTGTATCCACCGGATCGATGGATCGATTTGTTTCATCTCCGCCCCGATCCGCCCGCCCCTCCCCTCCATAGGGATTCCATAGGTACCTAACTACCTACCTAGGTAGGCAACTTAACTGCGCCAATAAACTAATTTAGTGCAGCGGTCTCTTCAGTGGTGGCCTCAGTTACTTAGTTACTGGGTTGACTACCTAGGTATGTAGTACTGTAGTTAGGATTCCGAGGCCGGTTCCTAGGCCTGTATGTACTGTGTCTAAGGCATGGAACCGGGAGCGGGATCGGAAACTTACCTAGGTAGACGTCAACCAACTACTGAAAGTTATGAAAGATCCATGATCCATGGATAGAGAGATGGATCTTGATTTGATAGAACTTGGCGTGGAATAAAGATGAAGGAAAATTTGCTGACGAATTGAATTGAATTGAATTGAAAAAAAAAAGAAAAAAGGGGAAAAAAAAGGGGGGGGGAGGGGGAGGAGGGGGGAAATAGTACTGCACAGTACATACTACTGAATACTTCATTATTACTACTAGATCATCAGCCGTTCTCCATATCCCTTCCCACCATTCCCTCGAGAAAATCCGCTCGATGTCTCAGCATTATAAACCACTTATGTGCTAAGTACATACATGACTAGTTATATGATATATAAATCATTACAGCGGAATCGGTGTCGACAACGTAAACGACACCGGCGACCCAGTCAGATTCACCCACACCGTCAACGGGTCACTGCCCACCTGCTCCGTCTGGTAGCCCTTCGTGCTGGTCGGCGCAACGGGGAAGGTCACCGGTATGGGACTGCTGCAGGTGTTGCCGTTCGCAGATGACAGCGTGACAGCGGTGATCTGGCCGTTGCTGGTCGCGTAGGTCAGGGAATAACCGCAGGCATCACGGGCCATGCGCGCGGCAAAAGATGCGGACATCTATAAGTCAACGTTAACAGCGAGACTGCCACTAGACGACACGGAGGAACTTACATCACTGTGCTTCAACGTAATGATCGGCCAGTCCGCCAGACGGACGAATTCCTGCACCTGGGTTTCCACCCACGCCTGGAAGAGCGACAACCTGGCCGACACGCCGTTGATGGTCACATTGGCGACATCGGCATTCCGCAGATTCGCCTGGTGGAACATGTACGGCTCGTGGTGCAGCCCGAACAGGTGGCGCATCGTGTCCGCTTTCTCCTGCTCGAGCAGGTCGTAAAAGTCGCCCGATCCCGCCGACGTATCGATCCATTCCTGGGTCGTGCAGTTCGGCGTGTCGCAGTTGTAGTAGATCCGCGTCGCCCAGCGAGGGTTCACCTGCATGCCGGCGAAGCCATCCGATTCAACGGTCGTGATGTACGGCCACATCTCGTTCTCCTGGTTCAGCAGTACCGGCCGCGTGTTGTCACCCACGCAGTTGGTGATGCCGTTGTCCATCCAGGCCCGCAGAGCATCGCCGTTGTGCAGACCCGTAATCCCAGGCGGGATGATTCCGTTCGCCGTGAAGCGCGGCGACGCCGAGATGCCGCTCTGGTTCAGCCAGGCGATGTTGAACGAGATCTCCTTGTAGACATCCGAGTAGGTCGCGTTATCCTCGTCCTCGTGCGTGAAGGTGTGCGAGATGTGCGCAAACTGGTCGCGGTTGTCCGGGTTGGACCACCACACCTTCAGCGGGTCGAGGTTGGTGCAGTTCGTCGTCCAGTCGTAGACGGTTGGCGTCGGGGGCCACTTGTCGGTGCCTGTTCCCAGCGGTTTCTCGAATTCGAGCGGCGTCGGAGGGATGTCAGGGTACTCGATGCCACCGCCGTTGCAGAGTGTATAACCGGCGTCGGTGTCTGCAGCCGCCTCGATGTTGCCATTGCCATTGTACCCAACCTCGGGGAAATATTCGCTGCCCGGGTTCATCTTCGAGTTAATCTCGGGGATCCACGCCTTGATGCCGTCCAAGTCCTCCGGGCGGATGCGGAAGGTGGTCCCGTTGGGCAGGTAGATGTCGCTCTCGAGGAACATGTCGTCGATCTGCGTGTTGAGGTTCACGCGCCGGTATCCCGCGTAGAGACCGCGAGTCAGCCAGGTGATCCACGCGTGCTGCAGGTAGTTGGACGTCGCGCTCCAGGTGGTGTCGAAGGACGTGAAAATGGCCATCTGCTGGCGGCCATTGAAGTTGTTGATGACGGCCGCCGTGCTGTTGCTGCTGAAATTGGCATTCGGGGCGAATTGGGCAATCTCCTTGGTCGTGTTGGTGTCGGTGATGGTGGCAGGATAGTGCCACAGCCCTTCCGTGCTCACGCCAGCATAGGTGCGAAGACCTGAAGTCGGGAAGTCGCTGGTATCGGTGAAGTAGATCTCTTGCTCGACGCCCGTGGCGCAGCATCCATCGCCGATGACAGAGGTGCCGTAGTCGGGGCCTGGATACACGTCGTACTGCACCATGCGGACGCCGTACTCCAGCTGGTACGCATACAGCTGGTTCCATTGATCCTCCGTCAAGGCACTCTGGTAACCTAGCGTCCCTCCATAGTCGTAGCTCACTTCAGACACAACCACAATGCCGCCGAAGTTTCCGCCCGAACTGCTGTTCAGCTGGGGGAGTTCGGTTCCGTTCTGCGGCACAAGCAGAGTCGTGAACGGAATGCCATAGGCGTTGAGGCCAGAGGTGGCCGTCTGGGCTGAAGTATTGTCTGCTGTAATGACTAGAACGGTCGACAGAACAGCGGTTGCATCAGCAGCAGTTACATTGCTCAGGGAGGTGGCTGCCCCTGCTGGCAGGGCAGACGTCAAGCTGGGGATGACAGAAGTGAGAGACATGAAGATAAAACTCTCTGGTAATTAACGAGAGACAATTTTGGCCAAAGAAACGACTGACAGGGGACTTGTTAATATCCAAGACGAACATCGTCCGACAGGGAGGTATTTGTATTTAGCTGGAGAGCTCCATAGATAAGCTCAAAGTAGAAGCATTATTGTCAGCAAACCCACGTCTGGGGTAATCTGCATGGCAAAAATTGCCGAAAGATCTAGCCAATATTGAATTAGGATTCCTGGCGTATGAAAAGCAATCATTCATAAATCACCTCATATGCAAGCCACAGGTGCAGGATCCAGCCAGCCAGGGTCTAGACTGGCTGTCTGTTGTCCGATTGTACAGGACTACTCTACATGAGAGAATAGTCCGAATAATCCTATTCAACTAGACTAGTCTTCCACGAGAACTTTCGAGACTTTTTCTAAATGACAGCTCGAAAAGCCTCTCGCGAAGGGGATTTGGCTATATCCGCAGCTGGGATTGAGGACATGGGGTGAATATTCCCAGCTAGGTATGCATGTACTAACCAATTTCCAATCCTGGTTAGTGTTTGTGATAGAGATCCCTGAGGAAATATATGCAGATTAAACTGTGATGTGGCAACGCGTAGAAAAGGAAGGTTTCCTGGAACGGGGCTGATGGTGAAACTAAGCGATCTCTCAGAAAGGTGGGTCTAGATGAGGTTCGGAGATGTATCCATCGTGTGGTTCTCATGGAGCTAAGTATCTAAGATCTGAGGCTGATGCTTTGATACATGATATTGTCCGAAACGTAGACGTTACAGTACCAGAACAGCTTTTGTGACGGTACGGTACGGTACCCGTACTGGTACTGTTGCCCGTGACCGGATTAGACTGGCCAATCGCTGAGGCTTACTAACCACCTACCAAGTTTAGACCTGCAGCACGCCATCATCGCCTGTTCCTTGAACAACACACAAAACCGTATCCAACCCCACAGAAGAAGACTACTCCGTACATCCTTCCTTGTCCATGAATGGGAGCCTTGGCATGACAGGGGACAAGAGTTCTGCGATGTCCACGAAGTGGGGGTTCCCGGCCGTGGCGCCCGTATACGCGCTGTACCTTTGATCGGGCAGCATTCACCGACTGTGTCGGTCGTCTCCATGATGTCCCTAGCATTTCTTACAGAGCAACATGGGTGGCAACAGGTCGTCTAGACTCGCTGCATGGCCAGCGCAAAGCTACGGTAACCATAGCCCCCGCCGCGCTTCTCAGTTCATCGGGCCAGGAGACATGACTCCAGGTGAAACGTTTGGCTCAGTCACACGGCTTTGGCCCTCGACCCGCTGCCTTGGATAGGCCTGAGAACATGGCGATTGGTTGGATACAGCGCAGCTTGTCTGGCCTATTTTTATACTCTTTCTACGTTCAGCAACTAACCAAGAATGGCTACCAACATCTCTGGACGGCGTGGGAAGAGAGCTTTCCCCGAAAGTTTGATGGACGTCGAAGGCATGCCACTTTTTATCTTGCTAATCTCCAAATCTTTGCTTTCATTGATAGCATCTGACATTGATGCCTCGACCTCTAATTCAACTTCTTCATTCGTTGCTGCAAACGTTTGAATCTTTATGTCATGGCTCTTTGATGCATTGCCGCTCGTTTGAACACCCAAGCCCGAGGGGCTGTTAGTTGTGTGTCTTTGTAATTCTCTCTCAACCGCTCGTTAGGATTGGAATCTGTATTATCGTTCGAGTCACAATGGCGGAAATTCTACATGTCACCCCGGTTTCCTGGAAGGGGATGCATAGTCACTGGTGGCAATTGGTATGTTCTAAAGAGGACAAAAGCTGTCGCTGACTTGGAGCTTTGCATTCAAGTACTGACTCCAGTTAGGTTCTGGTCGGATTAATATTGGGAACCTTAGTGACAGGATGCTGTTACATCACCTACTCGGTGATATCCAGATTATTAAAGTTATGGAAGGTACGTCCTCGAATAAATGTCATGCTCTGCTAGGCAGTCTGATTGATTTCTTCAGTCGCGAAAACAACCAGAAAGTCTTCCCAAAGAGATAGAGAATCAGCTTTCCGCGTTTGCGAGATCGCACCCCAACCTCGTCAGTTACCGCGGAACCAAGCAGAAACCGTCCTCCTTCGGTGTCTATCTCGGAAGTTTCCATGACCCTCTCACAGAGGCTCAATCTCGACTTCTAAGTCAATGGGACCTGTTGATTGTTGATCCGTTTCGTGAAGGCGTTACCAACGCTATTGCTTCTGCAAGCGGAGCACAGCTACTGGGGAGGGTCAATCTGCGTCTACTAGCCTCAACAGATGCCTCAGTGTCTCAAAATGTTGAAAATGTTACAGGCGCCCTGTCTCATGCGTTCGCCAGAACGGCATACACTGGTGTACTTCTGGCAGAGTGGGAAGAGGTATTTAGTCGCCCGGTTCTGCAAAAGCTGTTCGAGGTTATAAGGGAAGTTGGCTTGGAGGTCTACCTTGAAACGGCCCCGCCTGGTTTTCTCAAAGATGGGAAGATATTGCAGGCGGATTTCATCTCGGGGCTCGTCATCAGAAACGCCAGTATCCTCTTCAACGGAGAGAAGCGAGACTATTTCCAGTTGATGCCGATGAAAAGCACCATCAAGGCGTTTGTCTCGGAGGCATGCTTGAGAGACTTCGTGGTTATGGCGTGGGAAACAGTCGACGACAATGTTGTTCTGTCCAATGCCGTCGTGCGGAGAGCTATGCAATGGTGCAACTTTTACAGCGCTATAACGTGGATTGGCTCGAAGTCAGCTTTGACCGATGCGACTGTCAACGTCAAAACATGCGAACCCCTCTCGGCTTTCGGCTGGTTGAAAGACGCCGAGATCATGAATGTGCACGATACTTGGCGATCCAACGTCACTATTTTCCCACAGGCCGCCGATAAATCCGGGTGGGAAAGACTCATGTCAATCTTTCCAGGTTTAGGAGAGTTATTGGCCTCGAAGGAATACCCGCCAGGGGAGCGAATCCCATCGTATTTGGTCCTCCAGGAACCGCCAGAATGGGTCTCTCAAACCAAGTCGCTGGGCAACCCATTATCGGTCTCTGCTTCGGGCATGGATTACACTGGCCTCGGGTGCTTTCCTCTGGGTTCGGAAGTGACTGCCACCGCCTTCTCGGAGATTCTGCAATCACAATTAAAGTTGAAGTCCCTGGGCTTGTTGCATCCTGTCGTCGCGACAAAGATCCAGAGCATTGGCTTTCTGCTCAGACAATTTCATGACAGTTTTCTTTCGTCGGATTCATCCCAAGAACCCTCAGTTGTTGCAGCTGTGAGGGAACTTTCGACTCTAGCATCAAACAAGTTCGTACGGGTGAACTTAGGTCTCGATTCTGGTTTCCGAAAGAGCCCCGAGAGCCGTTTCTGGTCGGTTTACCAGGCGGACTCTGACGGCATTGAGATATTCATGTCAAAAAATGCTCAGGGTTTGGTTGGCACTGTCCTTCACACGTTCCTGTCGAGCAAGGGTTTCCCTCGTCATGTTTGCTTTGAGGTTGAAACTGCCCTCGCAAGATGGTCAAAGGACCTCGTGGAAGACACTGGCCTTCCACGACGCTTGGTTCAGGATATCGACGTTCTCACTCCAGCAGAAAGCCTGCTTTATCTGCGGCATCTTACTTTGACAGACGCCAAAACTGAGCTGTCTGACAAGATCTGTGCATATATCCGCAAGAAGCTCATCGAAGAACCGACTCTATCCCAGCTGAAGGACCTCAACACGGCTGGATACCTCAGCGGCGAAGTGACACCTGAACAACTGATCCGATCTAGGATTTCTTGGTACCGTAACCAAGGTTGTCAGCATCCTTCGCTGCAGAGATCGCTTGCTCTCTTCGAAGAGGTTCAAGGCACCTTCTCGGAGATCCTGAAACATCGACGGGAGAATGATCTTGCGACCATCACCAGCGCTCTGACCAGTTTGATTGAGAAGGGGCGTATCGATGCTTACACCGATATTGCTGCCCTATCGTTGTTTTGCGCTGCTAGGATGGGTGCATTTGACGAGATCTATGCCGAAGTGACCGATCGTAACCCGCTTTTCAACAATCAGTCCGATCAAGCAGCTGCATTTGCGGAATCTTTCGCGCTAGGGTCGCGATGCGAGGCCTACTTCGATATGTCTCCGAGCGCTTTTGGCAAGCTTCTGTCTGACAGATTCAGAGCGTACTACAATGAGCATCCACCGCCTCTCTGGGTGAATGGAGCTCCAGAGCTGGCGACGGCCTATGCTGGTGCTCAGATCGATGTCGATCCAGAGGACACGGTTAAACCCATGCCTGGCTATCAGAGATTTACTTTCCTGAGTGTCTTCGCCATTCCTGCCCTGATAGATATCATCCTCCTTACCTTTATTGGGCGGGGATTGTATCTATCCGCGTTTATGCCATATGAAGATATGGAAATGGCAACCACGGCGTTGATGATCGCTCTTTTGCTGTCGGGTGCTATTGGTACCTGGATCTCCTGCGGTGGCTCGTACTACCTCGTTTCAATGGCATTTTCTGCAATGAACATGTTCGTCCTTATTCGGCTCATTGCAGGCCTCGCCTTTACAATTGTGGGTGCGCTTATCGGGTTTATTGCCATTTCATGCGTCAAGGGACCACGTGCCGGAATCGTCTTCTACCTTTATCTGTTTGCTCTCACGGCATATCTCACGCTCTTTGCTTCGATCGCCTGCTATAGCTACCCTGGGAGTGCCTTCCTCTCGGGGAGAAAGATAATCATCTCCTGCGTGCCGCTCCTTTTCTTGTCGCCCATCATCACGACCTTTGCCGGCTACGATACGTTGGTGTACCTCGTCGTTCTTTACGCTTTCATCAGCCTGCTGTTTTTAGGGCTCAGATCGGTCGGTTCGAGTTGGGTGACATGGTATCAGAAGATCCGCAACACAAATGACGCTGAGATTCGACAGTGGTACATATCCACCTTTTCCGGAAACGACGAGAAGACCTTTGAAAAGATGAGCGATCCTGCAGCCCTCAAGCTGTCTCGAGAGGCTCTCCTACGTGCGGTACTAGCGGAGAGAAATAAGAGCATCTTCGCGAAAGCTACCTCGGACAAACTGGTCTTTGAGCTTGCGAGAGACTGGGATTCGACCAACTTCCTGATCAATTGGTATTGCCGGTATGCCGACGTCCCTCGGCCTATTCCTTTCAGTTCTTCGTGGAACATCCAGACCAAAGTAGCGCTGGATACTCTGCGGAACGCACAGAAGGGAATCCGTCTGCACAATGCTTTCATTCATTGGCGTCAAGCTGGCCAGGAGGTCGGCTGTGGAATGCTGTACTTTATCGTCGCCCTTCTGGATAAATGGGTTGAACTCCTCTGTGGCGGTCAACTCATTGGTCTTACGGCATCTCTGACAGATGCAAACCGCATGGCAGTTGGCCTTGGCCTGGCATATTATTTGATCGGCGCGGTGCTTATTGACACCAAGGCCCAGCACCTGCATGAGCTCATCGGACAACACACGCCTGAAGCTGTGAAATCGGCGAAAGACATTCGAGCTTCTCAGAAGCGAGACGTGAGGATCAAAAGACGGGTTTACTGGACCACGCTTTTCAAGTTCTGCATGTGGCATGTTTGGAGTTTCGCCGTCGCCGGAAGCCTTATCTGGACCTTCCAAGCGTCCCTGCAGGCAATGATCATGTTTTGCGCCTACGTGCTTGCTTACACTGGTCTTCTTTGGTACCAATACACGAAGATCTTTTCGGGTCCTCATGCTCTGAAGCCACTTCTGGCTGGAGTCATCATCGGGCTGCCAGTGGGCATTGGACTTCGAGTTTCGCACCCTGATTTCATGTACTCTAACGTCATCGCGCTTGGTGTTTCGACGTGGTCTGTGGCAATCCTGTCCATGTGGACTGCGAAGATAGGCATGCCTAAGAAGGCGCAGTCGCCCGTGGAACTGGGCAGGACTTTCCATGCCTACGTGGCCCCCTGGGCGGATCCGGAATGGTCACAGCAAGAACTGCAGACTTTCTATGAGAATATAATGTCAAGACCAGACTCCTCGCGCCTTCTTCTCGATACGCAAACTCAACTGGGTCTGGAAGTCAAGTCCATCCTGCTCTCACGTAAGGCGGAACCGAGGATCAGCGACGCGTTCCCGAACTTTGAAAACCTCATCCAATGGACCATCGCGGCGTGGGAGAGGAACAATATATCGATTGAGCTTGTGTATCAAAGCGAGTTGGGCCCAGGTATTCGTGCTCTCAGTTGCACCGGTGACGACCACTTGAAAATTCTGATTGCCGTCGGCCAAGCGTATGAGGTGGATGAGAATACCCAGGTCATTGCGGAAACCCTTGTTCATGCTGCTGCTGAATCGCTTCTCAATTTCCCTCATGAACATGCCATCTTTGCCGAGTCTTTCGTTGCTGCCGGCGTTTCTGAAACCATTGCTCGTCAGCTGCGAGAAGAGCCAGACACGTCACTGGTCACTAAGTGGGCCAACAATGAGCTCATCAGACAATTGTGTCTGGGGTTTCAGTGTGATGTGCACTGGGACAAGCTGCCCAGTGAGATTCGGGTGACCTTACTGAACCGCTGCCTTGGGAAGACTTGCCGCATATCTGAAAGACAGTGGCAGTGGCTGCAGCAGAGCCTTTGCAAGTTTGACACCGATGATCTCAATGTTCATATTGCACGATGCAACCTTGGCTGTGCTATCGCAGTTACCGTTCTGGATTATGCCAATATGGATACAGAAAAGCTTCCGATTGCAAAGCGTGCCGATAGCACAGGTTACATCACCCATGTTCCGGAGAAGCTCCCGTCATATAAGAGACTGTTCATCTACGTCTGGCATAAGATCGCCTCTGTGGTCAAATTTCTCGTCATTGCCATGGTTGCTGACCCAGAATTCCAAAGGGAATTTGACTACATTATGAAGGATCGGTCTAGGTTCATTCGCGTGCCCCTGATATTTCTCCTATCTATGATCTGGATATATGCCAGGGAGATGCAGAACGTGGGTTTGATGTTCTTTTTATTTCATGGACGTGACAATGTGAAGCGTCTATGGAACGAGACCAAGGGGATGACGGTCAATCTGAAGCGTGGTCGAGTGATCGTCCAAGGCCTCGAGGGTACGTTTACGGCATTCAGACACGACGAGCCCAATGGAGGCTTCAAGATGTGCTTTTACCTGGGTGAACACAAGTCGGAGCCGAAGGACGCCAAATCGCTTAAATATGTCAACACCTATACCAACGACATGCTTCTCCAGGTCAGGGAAGAATTGGAGAAAGGGGAGCTGGTCAATGAGTATCACTACGATTATCGACAATCCGCCAAGAGAGGCTTCAAGTTGTCGAGAGGAGTCAATCCGAGACTGCCACTGGGACGACGGTGTGTGCGCGGCAAGAATCATCTCCAGAGTATTCAGTACAACCGCAAGGGCCTTATCGAAGCGGGTTCTTACATCAAGGATGGGAATCTTATCCGTTTCAAGTACCACTATCGCAAGAATCCGCGATTCGGCGATGAACTGCTTCGTGCCGAGTTCGTCCTGGATTACATGAGCTGCACAGTGTCCTGGTGTGCTCCTCCACGACGTCATCCAGAGAAGATCGAGCGCTGGATTCCTCATTCCAAGATCACGGAGGCTACGTTCGTACACGGTCCTGACGTCTACGAAAGCCGCTGGCTTTACGACCACAAGTTCCACCCGACGATCTTCACGTTCCTCAATGGGCAGAAAGTGCAGACTCCGCCGATGATCGAGAACGATCATCTTGGCGTACTGACGAAGCCCAAGCATACGAGCTTCTTGCACGACAATCCGTTGTTTTTCTGTGATAGCCTGAAGACGAACCCTATCTCGCGCTTCCTGGGCCTCACAAAGCGGCGATTTCCGGTGTCGACGTCCCGCGCTCGCTCGCTGATTTGGAAGGCTTGGAAAGAACGGGTTGACTTTGACGGTGTGATTGTCCGGTGGATGGACGAGAGGCTGCTACGGCGAGACAAGGTGCTTGCTCCATACTGGCGCAGTCGGGACCGTGGCGACCTTACTTCGGCGAAGAAGTATCTCGACCTGCGTGCCGATGCCATCATGGCCAGTGCGGATCTGGATGATGCCATCTCAAGCTGGACGCCGTTGGCCGTCAAGATGGGCGATCTTTTCAATTTTGGGCCCGGCGGTGATGCCGTTCTCTTTACGCGCTCGAAGGAATTTACCTTTGATACCGACGACAACCTCCACGTGCTCGCCGCAGACAACGGTACCTGGCCGAATGAAGGAGGTGGTGTCTCTGCTTGCCGTCGAGATATGATCAACTCCCTGCGCACGATCAAATGGCACATGATCTGCGAGTCGGCTCATGACTTTGGGATTCCCAAGCATCAAACTGAGCAGAATGTCCAGTCCCTGAAAGTGATTCCGCTGTGGGGGCTTGATTTCTTGACTCCCACCCATGGTCTGTTCAAGAACAAGCTGGATTCTGAAGTGGAAGACCACCCTACATCTGCCACGGAGCTTGATATCAAGCTGAATTTCATTCCCATCTTGACTGCTCTGGTGAAAGGTGCGCGCGCCGTCCACCTTTCCAATGCAGACATCCAGCAGGCAACCAGGGCACTGGTCAATCTCAATACCTACTTCGAGACGTTCCGACACTGGGGCCAAGTCTGGACCAGCGAGATTGTCAAGGAGAGCTGGCGCGAGCTGTGGCTGACGCAGGAGATGCCCAATGCGGTCCCGTCGTCGCAGTGGTTAGAGACGGAACTTCCCACACTGGGCCACCTGGACACGGCGTTGGAGCTGTGGTTTCGATACCTGTTCATCTTCTCGATTCCGGTTCCGGAGAAGATTCCGTCCGTCTTCCAGGCCTCGCATCACAGTGTCAGCGCGTCCTATGGGGTTGTTTGCAAGATCAAACGGGGTTGTACGCTGCAGATCTGGGACCATGCAATCAGCTGGCGTGAGACCAACCTCTGTCTGTCTTCCGCTCTGTGCAAGCTTCCTCCGTTCGTGCGGAATGCTCTTCTCGGTCTGATGAGGATGACCTCAGTGCTGATCTTGCACCACGCGGACATTGTCTCGCCTTGCGCTGATTTCTTCAATCCCGGCTGGGAAGTGGAGATTGGAACGTGCCAAGGGAACCTGGAGCATCGCAATAGTTTCCGCAGGAAAGTTGATCCGGTCGTCAACGGCATTACCGATATGCAAAAGTTCGCTCCCGTCAAGGAGATCAAGTCGCAGCGTCCTACGGTGACGATGTTGTCGCACGTATGGTACGCGAAAGATATCAAGATCGCCATCCTAGCCGCCGACTTGATTATCAACCAGTGGGGATTCGACGACTACCACCTCGACATCTATGGAGCAATCGACAAGGCACCGACATACTCGACGGAATGTCAGGAGCTCATTGCCTCCAAGGGTCTTCGAGGACGAGTCACGCTGCGCGGGACCGCCGATCCGATGAAGGTGCTCGAAAATACCTGGCTGTTCCTCAACTCATCTCTGTCCGAAGGTCTCCCACTCGCACTCGGCGAAGCTGCCTTGACGGGGGCCCCTGTTGTCTGTACGGATGTCGGCGCCTCGCTCCGGGTTCTTAGCGACCCAGACGACTTCTCCCGGTTCAGTGCCGTGGTCGCCCCGAACGACGCTCAAGCGCTGGCACGAGCGCAGATCCAGATGCTGGCGATGTTGGGAGAGTGGAGCAAACACGCTGACGATACGGAGCCCGCGCCGGTTCTGTCGTCCTCGCCGTCTCCCGACGAGGTCGCAGCGATCACTCGGCGGATGTATGAAAAAAGCGAGCAACGCCGGAAGCTGGGCATGATGACGCGGAAGATTGTGCAGAAGT